>NW_027522570.1:0-98457 GCF_052094955.1 Ictidomys tridecemlineatus
CAAGCTCTGAGGAATCCTGAGGCTCCACATTGGGACCAAGTTTCTCTTTGACTACAGAATTGTCAACAATCCTTGGCTATCAGGTTCCAAGAAGCACAGTTTGAAGACTGACTTGTAGGACTTGGTGACCTGTTTGGATCTTAATGAGTATAGAGCTGTGGCTAGTGGGTGGACATGGAGCCACACTGAGTGTTCAAACCAGGTGCTTCCTCACTATCAGCTAAGTCGTTGATGCTAATGATTTGTGAATACATTGAATTAATGATTAGTGGGATAGGTAGTTATAATTACTGGGATGCTGAGTCTTGAAAAGAGAAAATACTGTAGATGAAAACCAGGAGAATGCAATGGTGTCAGAGTTAAGGAATATTCACCTGCAAAGACACCCGGGAACACTGCACGAAGTTTAGGGTCAGCCTTGAAGAGAAGGTTAACACACACTGTCATGTGGACAAGAACTGTGACTATAAGAGCCTGAATCAGGTAGGCTTCCCATGCATGCCACCGGTGGAGGGTCACACACCCATGAATGTTTGTGTGCTAGTGACTGAAGGCTTTCGTATGCATGTGTGTATTTTGAAAAAATAGATGTTTCACTGTTTTTGAGAGGTCACAGCTCGGGAGTTCCCGTGGAGAAGAGCCTTTCCCAGGAAGGGTGCTCCCGGCATCCTTGGGGCCTGGGGCCAGCCGAGTCCAGAGGCTTCAGGACAGCTGTCCAGCCAGATCAGCCTCTCTGCAGGTGCATGGTCCCCCATGCCTCGGGCCTCCCTGTGTGACTTCTGATGTGTCCGCCAGAAGTCTAATCTTTTCTGTCTAATCTGGAAAGTGCCACTTCACTATGTACCTGCACATCAACACACCAAGCAGGGAACCTTACACACAGAGCACAGTAAATTAACAAATAAGCAAAAGGGCATTTTTAAGAATTTTACATTGAAGGAGAGGAAGAGGAAAGGGGCTGTAATTCATTTTCTTCCCTGTCGTCATTGTTGTTTGAACACTCACAGAAACAAAAATGAGCTGAAATTTGAATGAAAGATAATTTGGAAAGAAGTCAAACGTTACAATAAATAGGAAACATACTAAAAGTCAAGATTGTTTTTGACAAACTCATAGCAGTTGAAATTTGCATTTTTAAAATGTTATAATGCCCTGATTTGTATATCTGATTCCACATAAGCATCTCATTCTTTGCAAATGATTAATATAGAACAATTTTTTGGTAAATGAAGCAAGAGTTTCATAAACATCTTCTCATTTCTTTTGCTGTTTTTTTCCTGTTAGTTGCACTTTATATCTGGTTCTCTTCTTCTACCATCAAGTTATTTATTCATAATGATAACACAGAAAACATGTAGCAAACCCTGCAGCCTTTTGCATAACAGGGCTGGGGAGGCTGAGCGTGAGTCCCCCGGGCAGTCTTTGGGAAGCTACCACAGAGAGGGCCCAGGTATGTCCGTCGAAGTTCTGGCCCTGCCAGGTGTTTACTGTGAGGTGCTTGCTTGAACCACGGGGGCTCTTCCCTGGAGCAATCAGGAAAGAGCAGCCCAGCTGGCTCTGCTGACCGTGTTCCTGAAGCAGACACACACTCAGGCCCAGGCACACGCATTCTCACCCTCCCTGCAGCACAGAGCGACACATGGCAAGAGCATGCTCAGCTCAGAGTGGCTACATAGAACCCAAACCTGGTCATTAATCCACTCTCTCGGCTGTGGATTGGTGTATGGTCCAGGGTGGGGCAGGTCCAGGAAGAGCCTTGGGCTGTCTTAGGGCAGGTGTCCTCTGAAGTGACAACTGGGTGGGTATAAGGGGGTTATTCTATTCAAAAGCATTGGTGAAACAGTGCCTATAGACTTATTTCACCCTTTCCTCTGTGTGGAAATTAATGTGTAAACATTCTGTGTCTTGAGCGTGTTATCCACCCATGACCCTGCCCTAGCAGCTCCTCAAGGGAGCAGCTGTCCTGGCCACTCAGCCCCACCTCCTATGGTGCTCCTCCCAGAGACTCCCAGGTGGACCGAGCCCGAGTGGTGCAAGACACCTCAGGCATTATGCAGCCTGTCCCTCCTACACAAACCCCACCCCGTGAAGCGGCACAGTCAGGCTGCTCTGGACACCGCTGTCTCTTACAGGACATAGCTCACTAGGAGGAAGCACATCCTCTCCTCTTGGACATCCCTTCCACCCCTTCTCATTCCCAGCCTTCCCTGGGAAGCTCTTTCCATGGGAGGAAGACCCTAGGACCCCGCCGTGAGGGCTCAGTGGCCTCATACAAGAGGGTGACAGGAGGAGAAGAGAGACAACCGTCCTTTCTCCGTGCAGGGCCTGCTCAGGGCCCATGTCTGTGGTCCTTCTGCACAATCCCACTGCCCACAGCAGAAGGTTAGTACTCTCCACTCCTCAGGACAGCTGAGTCGGTGGTGGTCAGTCCTGTGTTGACCTTGGCCTCAGAGCCACTGGCCTACCGCTGGACATTCCTTCCACGCCTGCAGTCTCAACTTTACACAATGGACAGGTTGAACGTTTTGCAAATCTTTAAATTCTGGCTCCCTTTGGCTTAACAATTTCATCTTTGAGTAATTTCCCCCTTCTCATCTTACTATTAACAACCAGAAGGAACTCAGCTGCTCCTTCAACCCTGCTAAGAAGTCTCCTCTGCTAGCTCATCGCAGAGCTAGCAGAGGAGACTTCCACAGAACCCAGGGTGCAAACTCAGTCCAGCCTGTCTCTGCCCCTTCATAAGAAGGTGGCCTCTCCTCCAGGTGCCAAGGCACACTCCCCATTTCCTGTGAGCCCTCGTCGGAGCAGCCACTACACCCTCTGCAGCTCTACCACCCTCTGCTCATGGTAGGATTGAAACAGGGGCTGGGGACCACTCTAGCCCTGAGCTGCTGGATGCAGGAGGGGAGCAGCAATGTGGTGAATGTCTCAGGTGTGCAACCGCCTGTTTCCCTAAGGAGAGGCAGGGATGGTGGGGAAGGTCAGGGATTCTGCTCCATCTGCTTCCTGCACATCAAGGCAGGGCTGTCTGCCTCTCCCCTGGGAGCCCACCCATCCTCCTGTTTCCCAGAGTCCACAATGAGAACATCAGCCTACTAGCTAGCAGGGCCAGGGTCACAGGAGTCAGCTGACTGAGTCACACTCAATATTCATCCTCTCAGGGTCTCCAACTCTGAGCAGTAAAATGTGACCTGAGGGCTGAAACCACAACCCAGAGCAGAATTGGCTTTAAAAAAAGAAGCACTGCAGGACTAAGAGAACCCTAGGTAAGAGAACTGAGGATAAGATAACCCAGGAGTGAAAGAACCCAGGATAAGGTAACCCAGGACTGGGAGAGCCCAGGATTGAGAGAGCCCAGGGATAAGAGAGCCCAGGAAAAGAGAACCCAGGACTGAGAGAATCCAGCAAGACAAATCCACTGCTCCGAGGGGAGCAGAAGGTACCCAACATGGGGGTCACAGAACACAAATCCCGGGGTTTCAAACAGATGTGGATTTGTTTATAGAAAGTGTTCTAAAGAGCGAACAGATTACAACACTCCCTTGACCAATCCTGGCATCTAATTTTGAACTTTTGCATTTATTGATCCGCTTTATTTTTAAAAAACCAAAATGGAGGCTTGAGGGGTTTATGTTTCCATGACCCAGCTGGTTTCACCTGGGAAACAAACCGGGACTGAGCTCACTGCTCCTCAAGTGAGGGCAAGTCTCCCGGTTCCAGGGAGAGGGCGGCTGCCCTGTGGGCTGCTGGGGGCAGGCTGGCTGCAGTGGCCGGGCAGCTCCAGATGGGGAGGCTCCTTGATGGATGTGCCGCCCTCCCAGGCATCCGGCCTTTGATGTGTAAATAAACAGACTCCTCAGTCTCCACTGGTTGCCATTAAAAGGGCGGTCCTTAATTTAGGACTGTCTGTTCCTGAAGCCGAGCAGATTCATTTCGTCTATGTTGCTGTCTTCCTCTGCTCCTTTCTGCCGCACAAGTGCTAAATCAAATACATGGAGAAACAGGGTAAACATCACTGATGTTTAGACATGTAGACACGGACACACACACGGCCTCACTCTTTCCCTCACTGCGGCCTGGGCTTCCACCGTGTGTTGGCAGGACACATGTGTGTCAAGGAGCAAATGATGATGCCAGGTCACGTTACATGCCAGGTGAGCGACTGCCCCAACAGGACCCAGCTGCGGAACCAAGAGAAGTCAGGGGTGCCCGCCACCGTAACCAAAGCCCTGCCTCATTGGAAACAGACCTCTCTCCTGAGCACCTGGTGGCAGGCGCTGCCAACCCACCCACAACAACCTGGGAAGCAGCCTTGCTGCAGCTGGAAAATTGAAAACAGCTCTGAATCAAGACCCCTTGTTCCCATGATGGCGGATTAAAGACGAAGCCCCCTGGACTCACCAGCCTCCTGTTTCAGTTCCCAGGAAACCTTGTGGGGTGGTCTTTTGTCCTGATAAGATAACCGCTAAGATGCCTTGCAGAACCACCTGTAAGACCTGTTTTGAAGACACACCTCTGTTCCTTGCACTTCTGTTAGTGAGAATGCCTCACACAAGCCAGCTTTGGTGCACTCGTCTCTCAGTGCACGCCAAGCTTTACCCAAGTTTCAATCTGTGAAGAAAGAATTGGAAAGACATAAAAGAAGAGATGCCAGCAAGAGTATCCGTGATGCCTGTGTGACCGCTGGTGTTGCTAGTGATTTCTGCTGGTGTTCTGAGTCACCCGTGAACTTCTGCTGTATACATGGCTCTGCTGGGACAGAACCACCTGTCTTTTCTGCTGAGCCTTTTAAGGCCAACCCATGTCTGACTTCCTGGGACGATTTCTTGAGTGCCTTCCCCACATGAAGTCCAGCCCTTGAACTGGGAGGCCTACTGTCTGGGTCACTGCCCTCCGGCCCCTGGGCCCCATGGTCCTCAGGGAGGTGCTTCTTAGTTTGTTCACTGCCTTCGAATCCTGTTCTCAGTCCTCCACCCTATTTTCAAATCTCAAGGGTCACTTTGCAGGTCACTGTCCAGTGAGGACCCTGGGGCCTGGAGAGAGCCTCCGTGAGCTAATGCACAGCCCCTCTGTTCCCCAGGAGCCAGAGTAGCAGAGATACCCACAGGAACAGTGCAAGTTCTTGTTTTATTCCTCTCAAATTGCAGTGTCCAGACTGTCCACTTGGAGCCCCGCCTCAGCTCCACCCCATTCCTCTGTAGGAAGCGGGGCCCTCTGCTGTAATGAAGGCTGGCCAGCAGGCAAGTGCGGCTTGGCTTTGTTCTTGACCCTGCTGTACTCCAACCTTGCAATCTATACCCGCAGCACCCGATGGTGGAACTGCCGTGGGCCCCTCTCTCTGCCCTTTCCCCTGCCTCCTTGGCTCTTTGATAACCCCACCTGTGTCCCAACAGCTCCCTCCACATTGAGGCAGGTGGGCCTCCACCAGAGCCCAAGGCTGGCCCTTCAGAGCTGATTGACAATGAGGCCGTCCACGTTCACCATGTTGTGATTCTGGCACGTGACCTGCAGGGGTTCAATAGAGATCCTAGCTCACATTTGTGGTTAGGTATGTGTACCTGTCTAGATAGATTTATTGATAAAGATATGTAACAGGACATGATCTATATTACATATGTAGCATCAATAGATAAAAGTTAATGAGTAACAGAAAATGTGGCAGATAGCGTGAAATGGCGTGTACACAAGCCATGGACAGAGCGACGTGTGTGGCCTTGCGGGTGCTCTATTTAGAGTGTTCAGATATGCAGTTTGCCTGTATTCACTCAGAGTGAATGACATAATTCCCAAGCCAACGTGCCTTGGCCACAGGAACAACTGGTGGCACGTGCAGCCCTCAGGCTGTGTTCTGAACCCAGGGCCCGCCCGTCCTGTCAGGTCTTCTGCGCTGGCCACAGCTAAGCAGGTGTCCTTCCAGCCTCACTGGAGAGTGGGATCTTCCGCTGGAGTCACCAGAAGACCTGGCTGAGCCTGTCCTTCTGCTCGTGCACAGGCAGCAGGCCTGGGCAGAGGGAGCAGAATCTGGGTTGAGGTTGAGAGATCTAGTGTTCACCTGGGGGTGACAAGTGGACTCCTGCACATGCTGACCCCAAGTCAGAGGCTGCCCAGGCTGCGGATGAAAACCTGAGAGCTCCCGGCGTCCCGGCTACTTAAAGGGGCGTCAGTGAACAAAACAGCAAAGGAATGTGCTGGGGCCCTCGGTGTTAAGGCTCGGTGGCAAGAGGAGAAACAGCAGCACAGATGGCATCAGAGAGCAGGATACCCTGGGGCCCTCGGTGTCAAGCTCAGGTGGCAGGAGGAGACGGGCATCAGAGAGCAGGTGTCTCTCCCGTGCTCAGCCTGGGGTCATAGGATTGGAGGAGAGCCCAGATGGGAAGTCCTATTTTGCCATGTCATGTCCCGGGAATGGGCAGGCCACATGACAGAGCTCCAGCTGACCTTCACTGCCTGCATGGGCCGGGGGGGATGTATTTGTTCTCTGGACTCTCTCCATACTGCTCTCTTTGAAAGGACTCACTGTGTGGAGTCCACAGGAAAGCCATGGGCACCACATTCCACTTCCGGAGGAAGAGTATCTGCAGGAGGAATTAGGGCCTGCTCTGCTGGGCCGTCTCTCTCCTGCCCAGTCCTCCGTTCGTTTGTTCGGCTGTCCTCAGGTGGTTTGGCCTCATGGGCATCTGCGGTGTAATGTGGGTTACAGGCTGCACTGCGCTGCGTACTCTGTTGCACCAGCGGTTCGAGCTCTGGAGTGGGAGCTCTCAGTCGCCTCCTAATCCTTCCACACCCTCCACACTTTTTTTCTTTTTAGCACTTGTTTCTTGCTTATACTCTCAGCTCACCTTGGACATGTCCGGCCCCATTGCTAGGTGCTGGGTTCTGCAATGTATGCCCAGGCCCTGGCACTGTGGCCGGAAGATGGTGTTGTGTGCTCTCTGCTGCTGGCACAGCAAGGACAACAGAGAGTGTGACCAGCAGTGAACACACATACCTGCAGTGTTGGGTCTCTGTTCAGGAAAACCTGAGTCTGTTCTGATCCTCTCACCCTGCCATGATGCTGCCTGCACGTCCCAGCCGCCACTCCCCAGGCACCACTCACACAGCTGCCTGTCCTTACCCTGTCTTCCCCTGAGCCCCAGTGGGCCCTTTATGGTCACCAATGAACTACATGCAGAACATGGAGGTGTGACCGTGGCCTTGCCCTAGGTGCCGCACGCTGTGGATGCAGAGCAGGCGTCTTCTTGGTCAGCCTGCTTCCTGGGCCCTGCGTAGGTCCTGCACGTGGGCATCAAGGAGGACACCAGGTTGGAAGTGGAAAGCACTCAACTCTGAGAGTGGCCAAGAAGGATTGCACCTGTCTTTGGACCTGCGACCTCTGTCTCATGAGAGGAGAGTGAGCAAGGTCGTTTGGGCTGCACCATTTTCACCTGCCAGGGCTGGAAGAGGCTCCTGATGGCAACCAAACTACTCTAGGAGGGGACGGGTCAGGGCAGCCGAAGGGATTGCTGTCCCAGCATCGGGCACGTGGTGTGAGCACAGGTGACCAACTCCTTCTTAGGTGAGAATTCTTGCATGAAGAACCCTTTCTCAGGCAAAATGGACATGGCCAGCACCTCTCTTTAGAGCTCAGGGTCCATGAGGGACTGGGGTCTTCCCTGAGTGGGGAAGCCCAACCCTGAAGGGAACCGGCCCGAGACCCCGGAGTCTCCCGCACACCTTCCTCCTCTGCCCACTCTCTCCTCCTCCTTTCATTCTCCTCCGCTTTCTGACTTTCACAGATGACCATTTCATCGTGCTCAGTGTCCACTTAGGACTCTAAATGTCATCATTTGCTTACTTCCTTGTAGGGGAAACAAAATCCACAAAATCTGATTTTTACAAATTTTGGGAGAGGTGATCTCCTGTCTATTTTTTTTCTCTTTGAAATTCAATCAGAAACTCAGCAAAAGGAATTATAGGAAAATATTGGCAATGGTACTGCCTAAAAATGAATTACTTCCCGTTTTGTGTATAAACTCAGGTTCGTTTAATTACCAAGCATTAATTTGTGGAATAAACTGAAGGAATTAAATACTGCCCAATATATTCTAGCTGCACCTAACTGAGATGATTAATGAAATTGTTTATGTTAAATTTCCTGTAAGATTATATAGATTTTTAAAAATCCCTGCCACCATCACTATATATTTTGTAGCATGAAAAATATGACCCTTAAGATCAATGGTGATTTGCAGCACAATGAAGTCCCTGTGATAAACCGTGGGACTTCCAGCTGTGTCTGCTTTGCCCATGCAGTGACTTTGTCCTGAAGCTGCTCTGGAGCGCTGGAGCTTGCCTCCTCGGGGTCCACAGGTGCCCAGGACTTCCTTCCTGGAGGCCCCCAAGTTTCTCCTGTCTCATCGTCACGATCGATCGTCATGATTGTCTGAAGGTCCCAGAGCCAGGAAGAAAATGGATACTGACCTTTTGCCCATGCAGCCCCTGAACCAGTGGTTTGTGAGGATCCCCTTACTTAAAACTCATGGCTGTGATGGGGGAAGGGGACAAGCAAAATCCCAAATTGAATAAGCTCAAGGAAATTAAAAGAACCATGGATGTGGGCTCCTCCATATAGGATGGAGCAGTGTCTGCACGGGGCTGGGGAGGCCTTGCAGCTGGCCTGCATGCTGCTCTGTCCACTAGCATGTGTGTGGGTGTGTCTGTCTACATCCCCACATGCTTCTTCCTGGACGTTGGCAGACAGCCTTCCTCCGAGTGGGGTAGAGAAGTGCCTGCTGGTTATATCCGCCTGGGGCAGCTCTTCCTCTCAGACAGCACCCCGGAACAAGATTCTGATGTCGACCCAAACCACAGAAAGGGATGGATATGGGCCCAGCATTTGACCCATGGCTTAAGATCTGTGCTGTCACCAGGGCTGCATATCCGAGAGGACGGTGGACCTGTGTGGGCCATGTACTGTTTCTTGTGTGCCAGGCTATGTTGCCCCCAGATGTCCTGCCTAATTGCCAGTACAGCCCCTGAGCTGGTGGACCTCAGGCAGGTTTTCTGCCTAAGCAAGTGAACACTCAGGTATCAAGTCCTGGCCAGGATCACCCAGATGCTATGCCATCCACCCTGCAGCCACCAAGGTATGGGCATTGGCCTGGGGTGATCAGGCTTTGGATTCTACTGTTTAAAGTTTGGTAACCATTCATCAAATGCATGAGCCTCACTGAACTTCAAAGTCTTGTCTACAAAACAGTCCTGTGCTCAGTGTCAGAACATCTCGCTATGCGTGCAAAGCAGAAGGGGTGGGCCTGCCCACCAGGGGCTTGTCCAGCAGCAGCCAGCAGGAGCCCCAGGGAAAGCTGCTGCAGGGGCAGCAACCACAGTCCAGCTCTCCAACTCTGGTGCCTCCCCTGAAGGCAGCAGTGGACAGACAGTGGGTGCCACCGGACTTGGAGGGACACGGGTGTCCTGAAGACTGAGTCAGCCCTTGCCCTGCACCTCACAGCATCAGTCTCAACCCTCTTCACCCCCTGCAAGTATGTTTGTGGCAGGTGCTGGTCTGATCCACTTCCCTCTTCCTTCTTAGAAGGCCTCTGGATTTTGTTTATAAAACATTGATGAGAGCAGGAGTAAAGAGGATGCAACACAGATGGGAACACCCAGGGGCCTACCAGAAGCAGTTGTGGAGGGCACTGGCAAAGCCTTGACCTAGGCCTTCTCTCTCTGCACCACCTGACCGACAGCAGGAAGCCCCTTGTCCTGAGCTCCCTCAGCCCTGCTCAGGTGGACATTGGCCAGTAGCTCAAGCCTTTCAGGAGGACAAAGGCCCAAATAATATCTTTGAAGTGTCCCCCAAATTGCTTGACTGAGATGTCTCTTGAGTAGCTGCCCAGTGGAGGGGAGGGGTCTCTGGCAGCACGGAGGATCAATGACATGTTCGCTGCTCATTTTTGGCTGGGGAACTGTTTGGAAACTCATCATGGTTTCCATCAGGGAGTCTCAGAAGTGGTGGAATATGGTTGTATTTGGTCATATTTCCCTGGCTGGCCACTAAATGTTAAAGTGACTGCTACCACCAGAGTGGCCCAGGGTGAGCTCTTTAGCTGTGGCCACAGTGGCCTTTTTGGATGTCCTCCCACCACAGAGCTTTGGTCTCTGCTGCTCCAGCCCCTAGCAGGGCAGGACCTCGGGCTCCAAGGACCATGCAGGCCCCATCTGCTGAGCACATGTGTTCTCCTGAGCAGTTGGCAGGAGCTGTGTGTCTCCAAGTCAGCTTTCATGTTTGGGAAAGGGAGAGGATAGGGCCAAATTTGCTCTGCTTTTGATGTCATTAAGGTTGTCATCTGCATAGGTTTTTAAAACATATATAACATAATAACTGGATTAATACCAGTAAGTTGAAAGATAAAGTAATAACCAAACATATCCGTTAAATGTTTTCAAATATTTGTAGTGAAAACATAATTGTAATTGAAAACAAGTGCACTAAAGAGGGAAAAATGATTTTTATGCCTCAAGCAAAACACATACATACACACAAAAATAAAAGGCTTAAGGTCCCCCCTCAAGAACATCTGGTTTACAGTACACTAAAAGCAAATTTGGATTAACCTAGAAATTAAATGTGTGTCGAATACAAACCATTGATTAAACTACATTAAAATCTATAGACCTCATGGAAAGGTATAATATTCTTTGCTGCATACAGATTTTTATAAGAATAAAGGATGTGGACAAAACTGTTTCTGTGAACTCTGTGTCAAAAAGCTAGCAGAAGTTCATATGACTTAAATGTCCTTGATCTGCCTCCTGTCTACCTGCCCTGGTAGAGACGGGTCCTGAGAGTGGGGTAGTGAGGTGGATTCAGGGTTTCCTTGCAGCTCTGGTCTCTGATGTTCCCCCTTTGTGCAGGATCCTCATTCTGCATCCAGTAGTAAACTATTCCGTGCAGCATCATTCCATCCTGGGATGAGAACCTCGTTTCTCCTCCTACCCACACAGTGCCCCCTGAACTCAGAACCACGGGTCAGCGTGGAGCTCCTGATTCTGCAGCCAATGAATCCAAGCCCCAGCCACTGTGGGCTGGAGCTGCCCCTCTCGCAGGAAGGCCAGGGAGCATGGAGCCTAAAGGCAGGAAGTGCTGTGGGGGAGGCCTCCTCTTAGCTCCTTGCCTGAGTGAGACCAGGGGAGAAGATGGCCCTTGGGAAAGCCAGGTAAGAGCAGGTTCTGGAGTGACACCCTCCTGAGAGTCCAGTTCACATGCCTTGCTCTTCTCACTGAGCTCAGAAGACCCAAATTAGCACCCTTTGGCCCCACCTTCCACAAACCTTGCTTCTTATCATGCTGACTTGTGTGTGGACTTGCAGGGACTGGAAAGTCCTAGTAGGCCAAGGACCCTGTGGGGAGCCTGCACTAGGGCCCTTTGCACCAGGACCTGGGTGAAGGAGCCCTGTGTCCGGAGCACACTGAGGGCCTCACTCCTGCCACACGGCATTCCAGCTCTCCCTGACAAGGGCAGTGTGCTGAAAATGGATGGGGTGTAATTATTATTTTTTTTAATTCCAGAAAATTTGCTTGATGTTCATAAATAATCTATTCGATCACTTTAGCAAAAGGGAAATGTTAAAATGATGGAAAATACTGTTCACCTAGACTTGTCCGCAGTCTTTAAATCATTCTCCACTCCATCCCTCTTGCTGACATTTGGAGATGATTTTAATTAAGGGCCCTTGACAAGGCACCATAGTCATTTAAAATTACCGACTCAGGAAAATCTTTATAAAGGTGGCTTTAAAGAGTTCAGAAATCCCAATAGTTCCCTGTATCAAGAGGGTGCACTATAAAATTGTAAATGAGCACACTCGCGCAAGAGGTGATAAAGTGCTGTTGTTTTTCTGGCTTGACATTTCATGGATTCCGAGTGGGCCCGGCTTAGTGGCACGACATAAATCACCAGGCAGACCTGGATATTGTAAAACTTGAACACAGGAGCATCTCAGAGGCTGTGGTGTGAATCGTGAGTATGGACGGCTGCTCACGTGATTGCCAGAGCGTGAGAAGGTAGTCTTTGTTGTCGGTGAGCCCAGAAACTCACTGTCAGGATGGCGGGAACAGCCACGTGAAACCGGAGTCATTGTCAATAGTGACGGCTGTTCCTAAAGTGAGAAGCATCTCCATTAGCCCTGTAAGTCCAAAAGCATAAGCAGCACTCCTCCACCACGAGGAGACAATTCCTTCCTATCTGGAGCTACCCGCTGGTTCTAACCCATGTGCCTTCCCCCAGATGCCACCCTGTCCTTCTCTGCCCTGAACCTGGGGGCTTCACTGTGCCACCTGTGCCCCCAATACCAGGAGACAGCACCCTGAAGGCAGAGCCTCCTTCCCAGAGGCACCACATCTCCCCAGGTGCCCGGGAAGCCCAAAGCCATGACTTTGACAGCTTTTATGGAAGGACTGGATTGCTCTGCAGTGAACACATCGGCTCACTAGACATAGGACAAAATGGCAGCAAGGCACGGCCACAGCCGGATGGATTCTTACCTCAGACCTGTAAGAAACCTGTATAAGCAGTTAATTTATGAAATGCAAATGACCGAATCATTACCCAGCTCAAATTCCTTTTGCAAAACCATTAAATCTAAATTCGTATGACATAATTCACTGATTCAAAAATTAATCGTATACTAATTGGTTTGAATGCAGAATCTCCCCTCTAAATGAACAGTTGATCCGGGGGCTGTGTGATGACCTTCTTGACACTGGGCCCTTCTCTCAAGCACCTTAGCTCACGTGCTTCCATTCCAACATCCAAAGCCCACTTGATGAGCGCACAGGGACACGCACAGTCTTATACCTTGGAGGCAGGGAGACGAAAGACACAGGGACTTCAAGAAATGCAACTGATTTTCACTTTTCTAAACTAATCATTTAATAGTTACTTTTGTTGCATTCAGTTTTCAAATTATTAAGAATTTATTAATTTACTATTTTTGAGGAAATTAACTTGGTGTCTGTTAAATCGATCACAAGCTTGAAGACTCTTTCAGGAGACAGGAGATATTGTAAACTTTGGGTCTCCTGAGTTTGGTGAGGGCTAGAAATGACCTGGTAAAGGTGTGGGCTCCTCTGACCTACAAATCCCAGTGAGGCAGGAAGCGCTGGGTTCCCACCCCAATCTGTGCTTGAGAGTGTGGACAGCAAGAGGCGCTCTGCCCTGGAGAGATGGCGGGAGGCGCGGGGCGGCACAGCCCCTGCCAGCCCCACAGCCCCCAGCCTCCCCCTACGAGCTCTTGCTGACCACATGAGGCTACCTGCAGGCCTCGGTCTCTTGAATGCCACACAAGAGGGCTTTGTTATGGCCGATAACATTCACGTGGCACATCCAGGAATTCAGACCTTGCAAGGAGTGTAACATGGATTTGCTTGTCTAGAAAGAGGGGAGGACTGGGTGGCAAGAGGCACTGGGGGACATCTTTCCAGAGAGCTAGGCCTGCAGAGGCAGAGATGTTCTCCAGGGACTGTAGACATCACCACAACATTGCCCTGGCCTCTGAGTTCCCCTTCAGTAGCTCTGAAAATGCCCCAGCACTCAGGGCCTTGGGCAGCCTGTCCATCCCGTGAGCTGTCTTCATATTCCTCAAACTGCATGCCAATACATCCCCAGGGACCGGGAGGTGTGGATTCATTTCAAGGCCTGAGGCTCCATTCTGTCTCTCTGGTTATATTTGTGGCCCAGGAAACATTTTATAGCTCAAGGAATCATAAAGCTTCAAGGCACTTGGGAAATTTGGGGCCTGGCTCCCAATCCCTCATTTCCCAAAGATCTCAGACACTGGCCCAAGTGCACAGCCAGTGAGGGCCTGTGAGGACCAGGGCTGGGGTGCCTCCCCTGGGGCAGCTTCTGCCTGATACTGTCCATAGACTGCACACAGCTCCACAGTCAAAACAGGAGCATCCTCTGCCTTTGCATTGTTAAAAGGTAGTGTAAAGAAGAGGCCTCCAGGACTCAGAAGCCATTAATGCCTCCAATAGGCGCACATCCAGGACTATTAGACATGTACTGGGACCGCACAGTGTCTGATGCAGTTCCTGTGCTTGCTTTTGGGCAAACAAGCTGCTTAACGTCCCCGAATCTCCAACAGGCATCCTACATTGTCCCACAGGGAGCAATGCGCTGATTTTCAGCTTTGCAATGAATTCCTCCAAATATGGCTTAGTGTCAAAGAAAATTCCTACTTTTTTTTTTTTTGAGAGAGACACGTGATACTATAAGAATTCAGAAACAAAAGAATCCCTGCACACGGCCTGCCATTGGTCTGTTTGGCAGAATTGTGGCATGATTCTTTCCTGTGCTCTTAACTGATGTACACCTGGGGGGAATGGACAGGGACTGGCTCCCTTGCGGGAGCCCAGCGTGCTCCCAATCATGCCTTGTCCTCCTCATCCACAGGAGGCCTGTGGGCACCACATGGGGCCTCAGAGGGTCTGACATTTTCCAAATACACACCTGCATGGAAACCCTGTTGCTGATTCATGGCTCGGTTGCACTTCTATCATGGTGGGCTCATCTGGGGTGGAACACAGAGTGCTGTCTGACAGCTGTGTGTTTGACCCAGCAGTTATCACCATGTAAAAGGCGTCAGCTGGAGAGGGCCGTGACACTCGGGAAGAGGGGCTATCTCAACACAAAACACCCACCAAAGGCTGGGAAGCTTCCTGGGCGACCGCTCAAGAGGTGCCACTCAGCATCTCCGCCTGGAACCTTGTGCCTCTGCCCACAGAGCATTTCCTCATGACCTCCAGAAACAGGGTCTGAACACACAGATGTGTTGCTAGTGACGAGAATCTTATAAAGTAATTACAGATTCAGGCAGAACAGGATACACCCAATGAACAGACATGATGCTCTCACTTGAAAATGATGAATGGTTAATATTTTAAAGGGACAGAATAATTTGCTCGTGGTGTGGTCCCTAGTGAAACTGAATAATATGTATTTGATAATGCCTTTTACAATTTGCCTTGATTACAATAAGCGTGTTTTGACAGCTAAAGCTAACCTAGACTAGAAGCCAGTTCTTTGGGTGAATTATAGTCTTAGATTGGCTCATGACTCTCCACCATTGATTTCAAAAGTTTTCTTTTTTTCCAGAGTGGTCCAGGGCTCAATTTCCAGATTCCCTGTTGGCCACTGGTAAGAATCAGGCAGGGTGCTCATGGCTGTGGGGAAGCGACCTGGTGACACTAGGCATTTGGTTGTGCTTTACGCGGCTCCAGAGAAGGCATGGAGTGAAGGGCTGCAGCAAGAGCCTTCCACACCCAAGAAACAGACACATGGAGGAGGAAACTACCCCCTGGCCAGGGCAGATCAACCCTAGGCAGTCTGACTTTCGCTTGGTGCCCACTCTCCCAGGCTGCTGGAACCATATCACAGTGCAGAAAGAGAGAAGTTTTTCCTTCAGCAGTGGGGATTTTTAGAAAAATCAGAGTTCTACACTTGGAGCCAGATGTGATGGAGTGAATGTTTGAAAAATGTGCAGCGTGCTTAAGAGACTTCCTCAACGGCACCGACTTCATCCATCACATGGTTTGTTGGGCAACAATCGGTCCAGATACGTCAGGTGCTACAAATACTGTCATAAAATTAGTTAATTCAGGTGTCCTGGGCACCCACTTCTCGGCGTCCTTTGCTGGGCGGTTTTGATGGCTTTTCTCCACGCTGTAATGATTTGCTGCTGCACTGTGATGTTTATGGGCTCCATAAAGGGAAGGTTCTAAAAAGATTATAGGCACTGAGAAAGGAAATATCACCTTTTCTTCAGGAGAAGGAGCAAAACAGACCAAACATTTTTGGAATTTCTTGCCTGCCATGAAGAGGTGATGGTTCCCCACTGACATCCTCAGTTGTTTTATATCCTCCACAAAAGTCTTCAAGAGGTAGAATAAAAATTTCCAGATATAAGACAGACTCTGCTCTGCTTATCCAGGGCCTGCTGCAGCTTGTTGGGAAAGTTTCATGAAGAATCGCTCCTTCAGGACACGGTGTGAGTGTGCCTGCCGGGAATTCACCACTGTCCCTGCACATGTCCCTCCTGACGGCACCAGCACCTCTTCATTTTTAAGCTATCCTTTTAAATCCTGAAAAATGATCTAGGAATTGCATAAAAGTGTTGCTTAAACTTCCGTTTGTCCTTGTTGTCCAGACTGTGGAATCTGGGTGGGGATTCGAGGTTGCGGATCCTCACATGGACATTCCCCAACCCACCAAAGCACAACACTCACCTTTACTTTGGAAAAGGACTTGAAAACTCCCGTGTTAAAACCTACTATAGGAAACAAAGGAACCAACAAGAAAATTCAGAAGGTGATCAGGGCCAGCCTCCGGCTTTGGGTACTTTTAAGGGAGTTTTGAGATTGAACTTCACCCTCCTTTCTCCAGTTAGCTCACCGCCCAATACTGGGGTGTCACGAAGGTCGGCAGGAAAGACCCTACTCACATCTGGCAAAAGGGTCTCCAGGCTGCAGGGCTCTTCCGCACACTGTCTGCTCTGCTCCAGGACAGCACCCTAAAGCCCTTGGGGCTCTAGTCACTGCTCCAGGTGCCTGGGGCAGGACAAGAGCTGTCCTGGAGCATGCGCACACTTGTCCACTGGGGCTCATCACTGGAGCTGGCACCACCCCGCCCCGCGGCATGTGTCCATGGTGGGACTGTGTGTGCCTGTGGGTGGGGACATGTGGGGGGGCTGTTCCATCTTCTCAATTTTGCTGTGAACCTAAAACCATTCTAAAAATGGTTGATGTTTTAAAAATACTGAATGGAGGAGAGAGGAGGGGAGGGAAGAGCCGCGATGGAGGATGCGGAGGTGAGGGAGCACAGGCTGGACTGCCGCAGGGAGCAGAACAGACAGAGCTGGCTCAGCGTGGGGTCCCCGGCCAGGCTGGTGCGAAGCCGGGAGTGGGAGCTGGCCTTGACCAGGGCCAGAGTCCATTCAGAAAGTGAGAAGAAACTCCCTGGGGGCACCTAGAGTGTCCATGTGGAGTGACCCCGCAGGAGGGGTGTGGACTCCAGGAGACCCGAGGCGAGAGCGTGCCCCCAGGCGGTCAGTCACACAGGACTCCTGGACTTTCTGCAGCCCCTTCTCAGGGCTGCTGCGACCGTTTAACAACAGAAAATCATTCTCTCAATTCTGGAAAAGTCCAAAGTCGAGCTGTTTAAAATAAGGGCTGATCCATCCTGGGATTCTGTGGGACTGTCTGTGCCTTTCCGCTAGTGTGCCCTGACCTGGGAGGCCTGTCACTCCCATGTACTCTGCCTCCACCTGGCCTCGTGTCCTCTCCTCTTCCACAAGGACAGTCATTGCATGTCCTCCACCCCGCTCACATATGACCTCATCTTATCTTGACAAATGACATCTGAAAAGACCAACCCAAACACTGCCAGAAGCTGCAGGAGGACCTGAATTTGCAGAACCCACTGTTCAGCCAGGACACTTTCATTCATAGCAACCCTCACCACTGGTCTTGGCTTGTCCCTGAGCTGTTGAGGGCTTCACCTGTGAACCATAAGACTGACCTCTATCGGAACCTCGGATGCTAAGCCTGGGTAGAGCTGGGCAGAGCAGGGCACAGCTGGGCAGACACCTGGTTCTGGGACAACACTAATCCCTGTCTTGAATGTTTGAAAACTCTGGAGGGCAGGATGCTGCAGACAAAATAAAACCCCTTCTCATGGTCAACTTCTGATCTAGGCAGTGGCCCCTCGTCTCCCACGGGCCCCCCTGCTCCCTCTGCCCC
Organism: Ictidomys tridecemlineatus; assembly: GCF_052094955.1. Lineage (NCBI taxonomy): Eukaryota > Metazoa > Chordata > Mammalia > Rodentia > Sciuridae > Ictidomys > Ictidomys tridecemlineatus. The sequence continues at coordinate 17,779 of NW_027522570.1, forward strand.
TCCTGCCTCCTGGATTCCCTCCTGGTCCCTCACACTCACACTCCAGCAGTGCTGGCCGTGGCCGGGTGAGGAGGAGGGGTCTCCTGGGTCCTGGGGAACTGCACGTCAGCTGGGAGCACAGGGCTGTTGGTGGAGTGGGATGAGAAACCCCACCCTGCCACTGTCTGCTGTCAGCCGGTGCTCTGGGGCTGCACGGTCCAGCCCTGCCTGGCCTGTTCCAGTATCTCCCTGATCTTTGTCATGGCTTATTCCTCCACCAAGTCAGGAGGGCAGCCAACTTCAGGGGAGAGAGGCTGATTCTAGAATTTAGGAGGGTGGTCAGAGGTGTTGGGATCAGACCATTGGATCTAACCTCAAAGATATTCCTGTAAGGAAGGACCAAGGGTGGCTTTAACGGGGATCTCCCTGGACAGGTGTCCTAGAGAAAGAGGACCACCTGTCCCAGGTGGCCTGGTGCCTGGGGTGGAGTGCAACTTCCGGTGTCGGCAATCCCAGCGACCAGGGCTCCTAGAGGCCAAATGTGGGTGTGGTACCTGCTGCAGGGGTCAGGGGCTGCAGATGTATGAAAGAGTGTGGGCGAGTCATCCCGCGGCCATCTAAGGGACGTGCCTCCTTGTGATAGGGGTCCTCCCACACCCGAAGGTGAGGAGCGTCCAGGGGGTGTTTCTGAAGGAGCGGGGCTGGACTGGCTGTGGCAGGTGTGCGAAGAGCGCTCTACTGGTGGCTCTGCAGCGCGGGTGGCCCTGCCTCTCGCCCATCCCCGCGCCCTGCCTCGGCTCCCTTCTTCAGCCAGGTGATGCCTGCAGGAGCCCAGCCGGGCGCAGTGCACCCTCAGAGAGGAGGCAGCCCGCTCGCCTGGACAACTATTCCCAGCTCAGGTTGCAGGGAGGCATCGCTGACTCCCTCCTCAGGACCTGCGGGCGCCATCCAGCCTCACCCCGCCTCCAGGACCTCAGGGCCTCTACTGCCTCCCGCAGAGCCCGCACTTGCCTCGGACTGGGCAGAGCCACCGGTGGACACCCCTGCCCAGGCCCTTCCCGGTTGTTGCAGCATGTAATCTCCGAGAATGCCCTAATTTCTCTCCTGGCCTAAGCCTGTCATCAGGGCTGAGACAGGCTTATCCCTCTGCACAGAGGAGGTTAGCCGATCACGCTGGAGTCAGAGGGGATTATGATGCTTATGATGTAATACACTGAGTCAAATTAAGTGCGTGTGTTTGTACATCAGAAGATCCTGTTGCTGGGCTTCAGTGTCTTCCACTGGGTCTAATAAATTGCCAATAAAACACAAGTGAACGGAGAAAAATCCTCCAGCAGAGAACAAGAACAAAGTAAGGATTTTTTTTCCTTGTCTGTTCAACCTAGTAAATGGAATTCTTAATTCCACGGGTGCCTCTCATTTTTAATATCAAGTGGGGATAGAGCACAGGAGAGCTCTGTTCTGAATGGTCGGTTCTGGCTTCTGTCTAATGGACTCCAGCTCCATCAGGTCTATATATAGCACTCACAGAGAGAGCGTGGGGATTTGGGAACTTCTGGGACCACAGAAATAGCATTTTATCCTAGGCTGCTTCCAACTTCCTCTCTGCTCACAGCCACTTCTGGCTCCGTGCTCTCCCCTGCAGAGGGTGGGCAAGGGAAAATCAGTGCCTTTCTTTGAAGATTCTTTTGAGAATTCCCCAGGAAATGCCAACAGGCAAGAAAGAGAGTCTCCCGAGGTCTTCAGTGGACTCTGCTTGGCATAGATGGAAATAGACAAGATCTCCTCTAGGGCACTTTCCAGTAAATCCCACGTCTGTGCTCTTTCACATGTGAGTAGACAGGTGTGTGCCCAGACGTGCTCCCTGGCCTCCTGATGCTGTCTCCTTGTACAGCCTTCAGCGGTGCAGGACAAGTCACTGCTCAGACAGCCAAGGGCCTCCTGCCTCCTTGCCTCCAGGTGCTCAGTCCATAGAGTCTCCAGGATGACACAGGGAAGCAGAGCAGGAGTTCTCTGCTGCAGTAGATGGCCCTGTTTCATGTGGAAGATGAGTTCTTACAAGGAGTGGCAGAAGTTTCCTCTTGCATCTGAAACTGCCTTGGAAATAAATAGAGGTGTTGATTCGGGGGAAAATACGTGAAACAGAAAACTTAATCATAACTCCTGGTTTCCATTTGGCATGTAGAAAACTAGAAAGAGAATTATTCTTACCTCTCCAACACCATCGACCCAGGTGAAAGACATGTAAATCCACAAGTTTTATGTAAGGCCATCAACAACTCAAAATACGAGGAAGGACAGGTATCTTCAGGAAACACAGACATCATCACTTGCTTGTGGGGCAGATGGCACCATACACCAGCCAAAGGAGTCAGTGACACGCCTGCTGAGCAGCTGCAGGCTCAGGCTGGCCGTGGGACCCAGGAGCCGGGGTTCCCTGCACATGGGAATCGGCATCTGCTCTTGGGCTCTCCTCCCCACACTTCATTGGGTGCTCACGAAGCAGAGTGGGGCCAGCAGGGTCCTGAGAAGAGTGGATCTGGGAACACAGCATCCTCTTTGGGAACACCCATCCCTGCTAAGAAACAAGGCCACCACACACAGGACCACCACCACCATTCCCTTGGGAACCAGCCAGAACCCACTGCAGACGGGGAGAGGAGACCCAGAAAGACCTGCCCCTGTCCAGACAAAACCCGCAGCCATCAGTCCATACTGTAGCAGACGCAGGAGTGGGACGCGGGAGAGCAGCAAAGGCTGAGGGGGGCCGCGGGCCTGCGTGTGGTGAGTCTGCGCTGTGGGCCGGCAGTGGTGTGCGGTTGGAGGGTGCACGTCATCAGTCAGAGATGTATACAGTAAGCACCAGAGAAGAGGACCATGCCGTGACGCCCAGCATCACCACCAACAGGACTTAGCACGGTTTGGAACAGCCCAGCCGAGCCGCACAACACACGTCCTCCTCGGTCAGGCAGACATTCAACAGGAGGACCCGCTCTGTTCTACAACACAAGTCCGAATAAATTTAAGAGGATTTAAAGCATATGAAGTATGTTCTTTGACCACAATGTAATTAAATTATCAGACTAAAAAAACCCGCCAAAATGTTTGAAAGTTAAATAAGGCACTTCTAAATAACCCATGGGCCAAAGAAAATAGACATAATATGAAAATAAAAACACTAAAAACCTGGGGGATGCTAATGGATTACTGAGGAAGAAATAGACACAACAGTCACTTGTATTACAAAATAAGAAATGTCCCAGACCAGCAGTCCCAGAGTCTGCTTCAAGAAGTTTGAAAAAGTGAGCAAACAAAATATGGAAATAATAAAGATCACCATGAAAAGAATAAAATGGAAAAAAAAAAACCAGTAAAGCCAATCGAGGAGACCAAATGTCGTCTCTTTGCAAAGATCACCAAAAAATAATTAAAGTTAGTTGAATCACTAGGTGGATTGATGGAAAATAGAAAGGCACAAGTTACAATAACTGAAATAACCGAGGTACATTACCCCCGATTCCCTGTGTGCCAAATAGAATACAGTCTGTGCCAGGACAGTGGGCACCGTGACCAGAGGGGGCTTTCACGACGCCACAGACTGCAGGGAAAAGGAGACTGGGCATCTCGGACATTCCTATAGCCATCCACACAACAGAAGGACAGTTTATGGCCACCTCACAAAGATATTCCAGATCCAGATGACCCCACTGATGAATTCTGTTGAATATTTAAGGAGTGGGAAAATGCCAGTTTTAGACAAATCCACCCAGAAAATCAAAGAAGAAGGGATATATTTGTATTCATTCTACGAATCCAGCACTACACCGATACTAAAACAAAACCAATACAAAAAAAGAATACAGTGGACCAATATTCCTCATTGATACAGATGTAAAAACTCCTAACAAAATCCTAGCAAATGGAATCCAGCAATATCTGATCGTGGATACTCTAGGGCAGCCAACTGGGTTTTATTCCAAGAATGTAAGTTTGGTGTAACATTCTGAAATGAATCATAATTCACCACATTGACCGATTAAGAAGGAAAAACTACGAGGTCATCATTACCGAATTAGAAATATTATCTGACAGAATCGGGTATGACCTACAATCCTCAGCCAAGTGGAAACAAAAGGGAACTTCCTCCACCTCATCCCTGGGGGGATAAGCCCATAGCAGGCCTTGGACATGACGGGGAGCCCGCCTGTGGGCATGTGCTGGCCCAGGCCTGGCCACAGCCTCGGTCCCCAGTGGACCGTACCTCAGGTTCTGAGGTCTGTGGCCACCCCACTGCACAGCTGCATGTGTGTGGGGGAAGGCATGCAGCCAGCCAGCTTTTGCTGATAGATGACCAACACGTGGGTGTTCCACACCTAGGAGGATAGACACCACGGGATTGGATTTTATATGGATTATAGGACCATTTGTGTGTCAAAACCATGTTTATAAGCAGAGAACCTGTCTTCAGAGAAGCAGAATGAACATGAGCCTTGCATGTCACCACCAATGGAACAGAGCCCTCCTGACATGCGGGTCCCTTGTGAGTGGAGAGGCATCGGCTAGATCTCAGACGACATCTCTGAGGACAGGAGTACCATCCTCGCTAAAGTCTCAGGTTTCATTTATTAAAGTGGGATAAAGACACCAACAGGGCTCCTACTTAAGGAAACCCAAATATGTAGGTCTAAATTTTAAAGGCTAATAAATCAGCGTTTTGTATTATACAGCATTAAATTTGTATTATAGGATTTTATAGCCATTCTGCACCATGGACAGTAGGAGGCAGGTGCTGTCCAGGGACCTCCCCACCACGGACAGCAGGAGGGAGGTGCCAGAGCCAAGGTGGAGTCTCCAACCATCCTCCCGCATGGCAGGGGCAGACAGCAAAGGTAATAAAATCTAGAAACCAAATCCTGCCCAGTCGGTTTGGGTCAGGATCATTTTATGAAAGTGTTTAACTCACGGCTCAGCTTCCAGAACGAGCCTGCCAGGTGTGATTCTCGTTCCCTACGCACGGGAAGCTGGTGAGGCTGGTGGTCGCTCGAAACTCAGCTCTCAGGGCTCTCGTCTGAAGACCCCTGATTGGCTGTGAGTTCACGCAAAGAGACATGGTGCTCTGCAGCAGGAGGGGAGCACCAGGAAGCTCTCCCTGGCCAACGTGTCACAGCAGGAGAGTGCGAACCCCTGTCATGGGCCTGACATTCTGTGACAGGCCCCAAATGGCTCCTTGACCTTCCTGCTCAGTCAGGTAGGAGCAGCCGTGACCCGGGGCAGGAAGCCTGGTGGGCAGAGCACCTCACGCCTGCGTGCCATGGGAGGTCGCAACACAGAGTCAGCCCTTCACTAAGGACTTTCTGACCCATTGCTGACCTGACACAAACTGGAAAAGTCAGGGGAAGAGACAGGTGGCCTTCATCTTGTACCTGCCCTGAGTTGGGCTGGGGAGGGGCCCTCTGAGGCTCAGTTCCAGGGGCATTTCATTTTAGGAAATGAATCAACGAGTTTTCAAAGTGTGCTGGAGAAATAGGTTTTAGGTGACTTTGATGCTTACCGGTGTCCACAGAACAGCCCTGGATAGCACCCTCTGTTGCCAATACTCACAGTGTGAAAGATTTAGGTCATGCTTACTCTTCATGTAAATTCAGCCAAACGACTAGTATCTTGGTGGGGATTTTCCCTCGGATCCATTTTAAGAGATCAGAATGTGATAAAAAATATTAGAGTCTTAATATATAACCATCTAGGCATTGTCGACTTAAAATGTTCAATCAAAATATTGCAAATCTGTATACATTTATGTAGTGACAAATGAATTAACGAAAACATTTAAATAAATTGTAATTTATAATTCTATGGTAAAGCAGATAGCTCACACTTCCAGTGTGGATTTATAGAACATGGACTTTACCTTTACCCCAACCTGGACCTGGGAGACGCAAACAGAAGCAGTCAGTCTCCAGACAGGTCTCACTTAGCCTTTATTGCCAAGACGCTGTTTGGGAGAAGAGGCCACTTCACCACTCAGACTACCTGGGAAGCACAGGAACGGGCAGCAGAATCCAGATCCCCCAGGGCAGAAGCTCCTCTCAGCTGGGGCTTGGCCCTGCGTAGCCCCCGGGAGCAGCAGACAGGAGCACCCCGTGGTGTGCGCACAGGACCTCGGGACCTGGAAACCTTCAGGTCAGAGTAGTCCACCCAAGTTTGAACATGGTGTCGTGTCCGTGCCCGTAAGTGGTGTTGGTACATGTGTGTGCTGTTCATGTGTATGTAGTGTGTGTCTGTGTCCATGTGTTACGGTATGGCTGGTGAGCTATGGTATATGTATGGTATGTGCATATGGAATATGTGCTTAGTATGTGTGGTGTGTGAGTTCATGTGTATGAGTTTGTGAGAATGTAGTGTGTATGATACACAGATGATCCACACTGTATTGCATTCATGTATGTGTGTGGTGTGTATAAATATGTTCATGTGTATATGAATGTGTAGTGTGTGTTGTGTGTGTAGTGTGTGTGTGATGTGTACAGTATTTGTGGCTTGTGTTTGTGTGTGTGTATAGGGGAATTTGGTGTATCTATGGTGTTTGTGTAGTGTGTAGAGATGTGTCTATATTTGAACATGTATGTGTGTTTACATGTATGTTGTGTTTATGCAGTGTGTGTGGTGAATGTTTGGTATGGGATGGATTGTGGTGTGTGGTGTATGTGCATGTGTGGGTGCATATCTAGGTGTCTATGGTGTACAGAAGGTGTTTGTGTGTGTATGGATGTGTGCAGCGTGTGACACGTGCATAATATTTGTGGTGTGTGTGCACATGTGTCTGTTTATGCCTGTGGTGTGTAGGGCATGTGTTCATGTGTGTATGGGTGTGTGGCATGAATGGGGCCTATGTGGTATTCGGGGTGTGTGTGCATGGTGTGTGTGGTATGTGTTCACATGTGGTGTGTGTTCATGTGTACATAAGGGAGAGCGTGGTGTGGCTATGGTGTTTCTGTGGTGTGAATGGATATATCTGCATGTCTTTTGTATTATCATGTGTGTGTACATATGTTTTTGTGTATGTTTGTGTTTATGTGGTGCATGGTATATCTGTGGTGCGGGGTTCATTTGGGATGGGTGTTGTACATGTGTGTGTTTGTGTGTCTGTGATATGTGTGGAATGTTGGCATTTGTGTATGGTGTGTGTTGTGCATGGTGTGGTGTGTATGCTATGTGGGAGGTGCACATGTGTGTACATGTTTGTGTGTGGTGTTACAGCACATGTTCATCATGTGTAGGGGTGTGTGGCATGTGAGATGGGATTGTGGTATTATCATGTGTGTACGTGTGTGGTGTTACGTGTTCCTGTGTGTGTGGCAGGTATGGTATTTGTGGCGTGTGTGGTCCGTGTAAGGTGTGTACCTATGCAGGCGCAGGTCAGGTGCACTCCCGGGGTCGGGGCCTGGGCTTCCCTGCAGGGGAACCCCTCCCCCCTGCTGGGCAGCACTAGGGAGAGGGTCACTTCCAGACTGGGAGTGAGTGGGGGCCCGGTGACCCTGGGCCGCTCAGAGCTGCATCCGAAGGAGAGAAGGCCACCAGCCAGGGCAGAGGGTGTGACCCCAAGAGAGCCTGCGTGTGGGGTGTGAGGCGCGTGTCCCCAGGCCCTGTTGGTGGGAGGCCCAGGAAGAGCAGGCTTGGCTCAGAGGGCAGCTCAGAACCTAGACGTTCAACCGGTCCAGTACCCAGTACCGGGAGCCCAGCCACACAGCTGTCCTGGCCAGCCCAGGTGAGCCGGGCCTTCTCTGGGCTCCTTCCGTCTGACCGTTTGCGGTGCGGGTTCCGAGATCTCTGGAGGAAGCTGGTTAGGACAGTCCGTTCCTGGCTGGGAAAGGAGGCCGTCAGTCCCTCAGAGCACAGGCTCAGAGGCCTGCAAGGAGGCGCAGCTGGAGCCCGGTCAGCAGGAGCCGTCAGCAAGCGCCTCCTGCGCCCGCAGGACGCAGCACACTGGGCGTGCAGAGGGCTGAGGAAGAGGGGCGCTCCGGGTGTCACGGGAACACGGTCCCCTCCTGCCTGATCCCAGTGGAAGCCTAGAGACAGGAAAAGGTCACTGGCTCAAATGGGTGGAGGGCGAGGCCATCCAATCAGCTGTCCTGGCCAGCACACCGCCCCTTCCACTGGGGAGTGTGCAGACCCAGGCAGGGACTCCTCCAGCCCAGGCCACCTGGCACCTGCTCTCAAGCTGAGACCACCCCCGGGCAGGCGCACAGGACGATGGCAAGTCTGGCAAGTCTGGCAAGTCGCAGAGGTGTCCCTGTGGACCATGCCCAGCACTTCCAGTCCGAGTCTGCGTTAAGAACTGGTGGTAGGTGAAGTGTTAGGATGAAGTTATGTGACCTGGTGCGTTCTCTAAAGGGTAGGACTTTTAAGCTAAGAACAAGCAAAACCTAGAAAAAAGCAGTTTTCAAAATATTGTTTACTTTCAATTTTTTTAAAATTTCTGATTTGCAATCGAACAATGATATTTTCCTTCAGAAGAGGGACTCTCCACCAGCTCACCCCACTGATTTGGGTATCTCTCTGAACACAAGGGCAGAAGGTGATGGCTGCACTGAAGCTGCAGTGTGAGCCCCATGGTCACTCGGTCCATGTACCTGGGGCCCAGGGGCACCTGGACTCAGAGTCCAGCTGGGCTGTCACCGGGCCACGGTATTCACAGTATCCAGGTGCTGAGCACCCACAGGCCTTAGAGGGACTCCAAGGCATGAATCGATGTGTTCCCAGATTCATCTGTGCTCAGTCAGGAGCATGAGGAGACGCAGAGGTGTGCGGTGCTCGGCAGAGCAGGCTCGGCCCGACTTCACTGCCAGGGGCTGCTCCTGTGCCTGGGCCAAAGGAAGCTCAGAAGGTGACAGCAAGAAGAGCTCCCAGGACACAGGGCTGGGGCACCGTCCGCACTGACTGCAGGGAGGGTATGTGAAGGGCCGGGAACCCTTCCCGACGGTCCTGGGAGACCCGCTGTCCTCGCTGCCTCATTTCTCCTGCGGGGCAAGTTTGAAAACCACATTGCATCCTTGTTATGAATTTCCCTTTGAGTTCTGAGTGCCAGGAATGTTCTGGGTTCAGCCTCCTGAGGTCAGGTGCTGAGGAGAGAGGTGTGGCCTTTGAGCAACCAGCAAGTCAGGTGGAAAACTGAAGGCAGCAGTCACCGAGGGCTCTTTTAATGAACGTTAATGCTCATCCCTTCAATCCTACATAACTAACCTAAAAATGCAAAAAGTTAGATTTGATATGGGTCAGTCTGGATCTCTCCAGTTAATTCTGTGGGATATATATCCTGTATACTTTCCATACCCTGAGACATGATGGACATTTTGTTATGAGCTAAATGCAGAAAAATTAGAGCCCTGTGAGCAGAATCTCTTTCTGTTTCTCTCTGGGTCCTCAGTGCTGAATCTCTGCACGTGATGAGGAGGACCATAAGGGTCCAGCCCCTCTGCACAGTCCTCCTAGTCCATAAACCCTCCCTTAGCTGGCTTGTTTGCATGCCCAGAGTGCATGGACTTTTAATAAAAACACTGAAGCCAAGAATACTTTTGTCTTTTGTTAAATGAGGTAAACAACTGGAGCTGGGGAGCAAAGCCACCAAGTACAAACAGCTCTTCCCTGAGCCCCTCCCGTCAGCATCCAGACATGGAAAGTGTTGGTCCCTGCCACGCCCTGCTCGAGCTGTCTGGGCCCGCCTGCTGGAAAGCTCCATCTTGCGGATAACACCCTCCCTCTGCCACAGCAGGTATTTCAAATGTGCCCAAACAACAGCAAAGATGCCCAATGAGGACCACCAAGGACCCGCCCTCCCTCCGGCATGAGCATCAGAACTTGTGCTGTGCTCAGGGGATGGCACAGGGCTCTGGAGCCGGGGATTCCTCTCACCTTCGGCCCCTTTATTCCTGTTGGTGAGAAACACTCTCCCTAACAGAAGGGCCTGGGCTGCTTTATTAAGAGCACTGATAGCATGCCTTTGAAATGATCCCTGGTCTCAACAGCTTTCTTTTTGGTGCTGCACAAATCATCCAGAAGCCTGCCCTGCTCCACGACAGACTAGCCAGCAGACTTCCTGGTCTTCTGAGTGGAGCATGCGTGGCCGGGCTCGGGGAAGGTTTCCTGACACTGTGCCGACAGCCCCCCTCGGCATCTTGGAGTACATAGTGGTCCCCACCCAGCCTGACTCACACGCAGCATCACTAGAAGAATTCAGTCTCAGGATTTATTTCAGCTTAAATATGTATAATTTGTTTTTTAATTCATCTTCTCCATTCTCACAAATCCCACCAAATCACAGAATGATTTCTAAACATAGGACTAGACAAAATCTTGTCTTGTGCAGAGAGGTTCATTGTTGAAAAATCCAGGGTTGAAATTGTGTCTGTTTTGTGCAATAAGAAGCCTTTCTTCCTTTACACTCTTTTTCCTCTCTAGTTTTCTGATTATTAGTTTGGCTTGGTTTTGCATTTGATTTTTGCCTCTTGTCTACATAGTAGTCTGAGCTTTCCCTCTAAAAAAGAAAACATGAGTGGGTTCTGCTAGAGGTTGGTTATGTGCAATAATCTAACAGTAGGATGTGCCTGGTGACTCACAGTTCAGCTCTGCCGAGTTTTCACAGACACATTTGTAAGATGATTCAGGAATTCATGCTGCTCAGAATAAGTAAATGGTGAGTGTTTGACCGTTTTCATGTAGAAACCTGGGAAGGCACCCGTCAGGATCAAGGACAGGGGTTTGCAGTCCCTGGCAGGCTTTGCGAGGGTAATAAAGATGCGGAGAGCTATCAGAGCGGGTGATTTACAGGACCGCCAGTGTTTGAGCACAGCTGGTATTTTAAAATCTGACATTATTTTCAGTATTTATTTTAAATCTCAATACTTAAATTGATTTAAGAAGGTCAAAGAATGTGCTCTTTCCCCCTTCACATGCACAGAATTAGGTTGACCCCAAAAAATAAAGGAAGGCAGAATTGCCAGTTGACTTTGAAGAGGGCAGGGAAGTTACCTGTGTGCTCCCTGAGGAACTCCGGTGCCCTGACTCTGAGCCCCAAGAAGCACAGAGGAGAAACGCAAACAGAGCCTTCCTGCATCCTCCTTTGTTCCTCGGGGTCTGTCCCAGAGCCGAGTGCCCTGCCGCGCCCGTCAGGCTGGCAGGCTGTGCTGCCAGGGCTGAGCCGTGCGGATCCCCCCGCTGCACCGTATGTGAACTGGGTGTGCATTTGCATCGCTTGTCAAAACAATCCTGAAATCCCATTTTCCTTTAATAAAGTATAGTTTTGTCCTCCAGATGTATGCTTGAATAAGATGTCATACTCTGTTTTTGTTCTGGATTGCTCCCTGCTGATGTTCCTAGGCAGCAAGAAAATTACCTTATTGAAACATATTGCTGGTGGTGACTACGGTGCCAAATTTTACATTGGTATTACACACATGACATATTCAGAGACCTTTGAGTAAGACTATGAATATCAAGTGATTGAGAAGATTATACAGGCTCGGGCCTTTTTCATGGGGTAAGAAAGGTTGTGGTTCCAGATGAGTGTCTTTCAGATCAATATAATTATGTCATAAAAACATGTCACAAAATAGTTGACTCCAAAGCCTGCACACCCTGCCTGCCATCGCCCCACTCTGTATTCCGCGTGGAATTACCTCTGGTGGCTAACGGCAACCTGGGTGCCGGCTTTTGTGAGTCTCCATTCCCTGGCATATGGGGGCACCTGGATTTCAGGGGCCGTCTGGCCAGATGTGCAGACTCATGGCCTGGTGGGGATCAGAGCGTTCTAGGTCCAACATACAGTGCTCAGCCAGATACCACCCAGGCACCCAAAAGGAAAGTGTGGACACATGACTAATGGCAGTGGGAGGGACCGGGAGGTCTAGTGACTGTGGGCCAGGTGCTGGCGTTGGCTGGGGAGGGTGCCCACACCTGGTGCGTCTCCCAGCTAGCGGGTGCTGATGGGAATCCACAATGCCAGGCTTCCCCTCCGGGGAACAGTCAAGAAGCCCCTGCCACAGCCCCAGGGCCCATGGTGGAGTGTGAGTGACTTCTGAGACGTGAACACTGACAAGGAGAGGGCTGGACGATGCGTGCAGGACAGCCGTGTCGTCCCTGGCTGAAGACGCTCTCCCGGGGAGCACGTGTCAACATGAGCATGTCTGCCCGAGGTCACCCGGTGCTGTGGGCCACCTCTGTGTGGATGCACACCTCCTCCATTTAGGAATCTGGCTTCTGGGTAAATGCTTCTGCATTTCGCAGGGGGTCTGGGGAGCAACGTCCTAACCCTAAGATACAGTTACATTATTTTAAAAGGATGCAAACACCCACTACTGGACAAAAATTCCCGATTTATTGGCTCATGTGAGTAGCATCCATCAGCTGATCATTTAGAGGAAAAAATGAAAGTGCTTGGAGTGTGGGGGCCGTGAATGTGCCCTGCTCACAGCCTCCAGCAGGCTGCCCTCACTTGGAGGCCTCACACCATTGACTTCTAATACCCCTGGACGAAAAGCCAGAACAGCCAGAGAACCTTCCAGACTTATCTGTCACTTTAAAGGAGCCATTGGAACTTCAAGCAGCAGCTCTCAGATTTGGCCTATTTCTGAAGGAGTTTTTCACTTTCTCTATTGTGTCCCTCTCTTTCCTTTGCTGATCTCTGCCTCATTTCTTTCCTTTTCCATTATTATTTTTCAGTCACTGGATATGAGCTCTCTGTGCTCCTGCAGCTGCCCCACAGGGACCAGGAGGCTGGGCCCTTGCACCAGGGAAGAGACTCTCCAAAACCTGACCCCAGCTGTTTGGGAGCAAGTCCTCGACTCTGCTCTGGGTGTGTCAGTGACATCTGAGGAAGATCACCAGAATACGAGTTTTATTTTAACTGTCCTTCGTTGCTTCTGGTCTGTGCTTGTCTCATCTGTGGGGCTAACTGGCTGCTAAGGACAGCTCCCAAGAACACAGAGGGCTCCAGAAGTCGGAGGCCCCCACTGAGCAGCTACATGCCCCTCTGGACTCTGCCAGAAAGCCACTCTTGCGCCTCACACCCTTGGTGGCCTGCACTCCCTGCTCCCCAGAGCTCCAGCAGGGTGCCCTGCTGCATTCCCACCTGGCAGCTCGGAGGCCTGCGGATCCAGGGCTCCTGGACCTGGAGCGTCCAGACCTGCAGGCGGCACAGCTCTCCACATGAACTGTTCTGGAAACATTCCCTTTCTCAGCACTGGATTTTCTACACCTTGATGAGATTCTAGGGGAAGAGACTGAGCCCAGCTGCCCAGCTCATCACTGCACCAGGGTCCACATTTCCACAGTGCGGAAATCCCTCCTTGTAAAGGCCGGCTCCTTCCCAGTGTTTGCTCTCTTGTAAATGTCCACATTGTGAGGCATCATCTGCGCCTCCTGCGTGTTTATTATTCCATTCTATGTACTTTATAGAAATGAAAGTCCTCTCTCTCACTTCCTCTGCTTCTGAGGGATGAATGTACTGCCTGGTGGTTTTATTGCACCGGTGTTTGTAAAGGTAAATCATCCAGCATGTTCCCTCCCCCGGGGCCGTGTCTGCCCACCTCGCACGGTAGCCAGCTGGCTGCACAGAGAAGACATCCTGTGGCTCACTTCCTCCTCTGGTGGGTGTCCGGAGCATCCAGTGCCAACGTCAACAGGGCAGGACCTCTGTTCTGGGTGAGCCCCCACCTAGAGGCCTGGGGCCTGGGGGGTTGCTAGGCACAAAGTGCAGTGCCCTCCACATCTCCTTCACCTTTTCTGATGATTTTAGTCCAACCCGGTGTCTGTCGCTCTGTTGTTAAACATGCTAGTGCAGAACGTACCCCTCCCGTTCCCAATCCCTGGGAGCTCCTCACCCCTGGTCACATCAACAGGCTCAGGGTATCTTCTCTTTCTTTTTCCTTCCTTCTTTCCTTCCTTCCTTCCTTCCTTCCCTCCCTCCTTCCTTCCTTCCTTCCTTCCCTCCCTCCTTCCTTCCTTCCTTCCTTCCTTCCTTCCTTCCTTCCTTCCTTCCTTCCTCCTTCCTTCTTTCCTTCCTTCCTCCTTCCTTTCTTCTTTTTCAACACTTTTATAATAAAAAGGAAAACGCTTCTTTACAGAAAATAATGTGAAAGCTTGTGTTGTAAGGGACTTTCCACAGAGGAACACAAGGGAGAGACCTGGGTGCATTTCTGGGACCTGGCAGAGTCAGGTGAGCCATCAGACCCCGAGGCAGCGGGTGAGCAATGAGCTTTCTCAGGAAACAGACTGTGTGTCATACAGCAAAAGCTACCTGCTGTATGACGAGGAAAGGTGGCTCGGACAGTTGTCCTAGAAACAGCCACAGCTGCAGCCCCCCAGGAGAACCCTTCTGCGGAGTCCAGGGGAGCAGCTGCCAGCACGGTGGACAGCGTGGAGCCATGAGTAGCCACGCAGCTCAGGCGGAGGACGGAGTCCGGGCCTCCCCGCCCTCACTAGCCCTGACGTCTTGAAGCAGCACAGCTCTGCAGCACGAGATTCACCCACACAACCTCACGCACGCCTAGAGCTCTAGCCCAGTGGCCAACGTGGGGTCATATTCTTATTTATTTTATTTATTTCCAAGTGCAATGTTGGGAATGAACCATTTTAGACCTGGAAATACTCCCAATGGTGGGCATTCTTCTCTTTGGCCTGCACATCCCTCTGTTGTGGTAGGAGGGGCTGGAGGGATGTAAGTGCTTACTGTCAGGACATCAGTAGGCTGGGAAGAGTAAGTGACTAGCCCGCGCGCACACCTGGACCAGTGGAGACTATGACTGAACTTCTAACGGGTGCTAAGAATTCTGGATTGCAGACTGCCACATACTGGCACCAAATGTCCTGTTCCAGCTTCAGAAGATCCTTTAGCCGGCAGGACACACTGTGCTGATTAGACCTCAGAGGGAGTGAGGTCTAATAATAAGCCAGTGCCCTCGACTCCGAAGGTGACCCTGGCAGAGTGAGCAGGTGGACCCATCTGAAGGCAATTCTTGCCCATGCACTCTGCACATTCTCAGCACCCTGCCTGGGTCTCTGTGGTGCCCACCACGTTGTGCTGGAGAGAGGTTTGCACCTGGAGCTCAGCTTCGAGTCACAGCTGTCTGGCATCCACCTGGGAGATTAACTCAGGGAGCCTGACCCCAGGGACCCACCAGGATAAGGAAGATGGTGACCACAGGGCCCTGGGTCTTGAGTGAGCCTTTGTATCCATTAGAAGTTCTCTAATCAGCTGCAGATTTGACTTGCCTTTAAAGGATGTGTCTGGAGAGGGGAACACAGCTGCTAAGTGCGTGAGCAGGGGGGCTCTTCTGCTTCTTGGAGGGCCGAGGGCTGAGACTCTCGGTGGGTCAGGGTAAGCCCCCTCAGACCTGTGCACAGTGCCTCCTCCAACCTCACCTCACGGAGTGCACTCAGAGGTGCACTGTTCCTGTCAGACCAGATTCACCCTAAACCCTGAGTGGGGACTGTGTGACGGCTGGGGTCCTCTGAGAGAGAGGAGGCATGGGGGTCCAGAGCAGGAGTTTGGGGCTCTGCCCCTGGCAAGAGTCAGACCTCTGGATCAGGAAGGCCCGCCAGAGGCCTCCCCTGGCCATTCTACACACTCTCCCTTGAGCAGGTGGGACCCTCCCACAGGTGGAGTGGGGGGAAGGCGGGTGAAGGCCGTGTGTGCTCACAACGCGGCCCCTGACTGTGTCTTGGCAGGTGAGGCAGGATGGCTGTGGGCACTTCCACCTGCCTGCAAGGAGCACACCCCTGAATGTGGCCAGGAGGAGGCAGGGTTCCCCAGGAGAGCAGGCCTCCCCTCCCCCTTCACTCTTCCCTTTTCATACCCCGTGGGAAAGATCCCAGGTTTCCACCAAGTTGCACATGGAAGAGATGCTAAAAGGTTAAACGCCCAAAGCAAAACACCAATGCCCACAGCAACAGAAACCATCCATGAGGAGGACCCCTCTGGCATCGTGACCTTGATTAACTCCGGGGAATATCCAACCCTTCCTGCCTGCCCACCCTTCCTCTCTGTGTCGAGTCCAGGTTCCAACAACCAGCACTGGGCACCTAGCCTGCCTCCCGTCACAGCTTCGGTTTGACTTTAGGTACAACATGAAATACTATGAAAGGCCTTGTACTTTGGAAAATGAAAAAAGAAGGAAAAGAAAAATGTAAGTTCCTAAATGTAGACTGCCAGAAACGTGTGTGAGTATATGTGTGAGCATATTGTGCACACACATGAACACATGTGTGAGTGCATGAGCATGTGTGTGCAAGTGGGAATGTGTGTGAGTATATCTGTGTGCAAGCATGTTGTGTGAATGTGTGTGCACAGACATGTGTATAAACTGTTTGTAGAGAAATCCTGAATGCTGTACAGATATTCTGAAACAGGATTCCAAGAAAAATAATATTTTCAAATGATTCTGTAATGATTTGTAAAAAAAAAAAGAAACAAAAACAAAATATAGACTCACAAATTAACAGAGACTTCAGAATCATTCTTTAAATAGTGCCACTCTTTGTGTGGACAAGGTTGCTGGTCATCCTGTGTGTCTATTTTGTTTGTTTGTTTTTTAGGCTAAAACAATTTCCTCAGGGTATAACAGTGTGCTTATGAGTTTAGTGATAAAAGGGGTGTAATTCTACCTTGGGGTGAATGATTGAAGCTGACCAGGCCTGGAGTAGAGAGCCCAAGTGGGGAGCGCTATCGGGCATCAGTCCACCAGTCCCCGTCTGTCCGTCCCTCGCTGTGGCCCTGGGTGACGTCAGAATGAAACGTGGGACGTCAGCCCTGAGCACGTCATTAGAGGCAGGGATCCAGAGGAGTGTCTGCTGTGGCCTGAGCCTGCAGGGGTCCTGGCATGTGTCGGCCCCTCCAAGTGAAAGAGCGTGAGGGAGCGGCGTGCAGGGGAGGGGTGGGAAGGCACGTAACAGCCCACAAACACTCATCGCTTTAACGAGTGAATGGCTGATTCTGGATATAAAAGAGAACACTAAAACAATTATTTTATTAATCCCATCATAAAACTTTAAATAAGTTAAACAAAAATGCAAATAAAATAAGTGATAAAAATTTAATTAAATAAAACTTTAATTCAGTGATCTATAGCAATGAGATAATTGAGTAGGTTGGTTATTCAGAAGATGTATTTTTAGGCTGAAAATACTATTTTTTTCTAAATCAATTCACGTAGTAAAGTGGATTGATTTTGACTTCCCCAGAACTGACTGCTTCGAATGTTCTCGATGATCTGCAAGTCACTCAGGACTTGAGCGTCTGTGCTGAGAATGGCAGTGACAAGGAGTTTCAGAAGGGAGCAGCTGACGGTGCCTCAGGAGCAAGACAGTCCCACTCACGCCCATGTGCTCAGATTTCAGGCACAATGTGCAGTTGTAAAATTGACACCCAAGCGAGCCAGGCTGGGAATCCCTGCAGCACTCCTGAGGGGCTGATGGCCACAGTCTGTAGCACAGGCTACCAGTCACAAGCCTACTGTTAAATTCAAACGGGAAACGGGAAAATAAGAACTTTGTGCTTGTAGACCCGGGAAGCAGCCCAGGGCACTCTGCAGCCCAGAGCAATGGGGTGGGGGCTCCAGGGTCTCCGGGATGCATCTCCACCCTTCACCCGAATGGAGACCCTTCCCACTGCCACACCACTGCCATACCACTGCCAGGAGTCAGCCCCTCAGGGCACTCCTCCCCACCTCTTACCCAGGGAACATTTCTGACAGCCAGCAGCTGGAAAGCTCTGGACCCCAGCCCTGGGCTTCCTTGTCTGTGAGATATGACAGGCATGGGTGGCTTTTGATGCTCCTTTCAGGGTCAAGGTGCTAACATGTTCCTTGTTTTACATTTTTCCTATGTATAATTGCTGGTGGGACTGAAAATTGGTGAAGCCAATATGGAAAGCAGTGTGGAGATTGCTTGGAAATCTGGAATGGAACCACCATTTGACCCAGCTATCTCTCTCCTTGGTCTATACCCAAAGGACTTGAAAATAGCACACTACAGGGGCACAGCCACATCAATGTTTACAGCAGCACAATTCACAATATCTAAACTGTGGAGCCAACCTAGATGCCCCTTAGTGGATGAATGGATAAAAAAAAACGTGGCATATATACACAATGGAATTTTACTCAGCAATAAAAGAGAATAAAATCATGGCATTTGCAGTTAAATCGATGGCGTTGGAGAAGATAATGCTAAGTGAAGTTAGCCAATCCCCCCCAAAAACAAATGCCGAATGTTTTCTCCGATGTAAGGAGGCTGACTCATAGTGGGGTAAGGAGGGAGAGCATGGGAGGAATAGACAAACTCTAGATGGGGCAGAGGGGTGAGAGGGAAAGGGAGGGGGCAGGGGATTAGCAAGGATGGTGGAATGTGATGGACATCATTGTCCAAAGTACATGTTTGAAGACACGAATTGGGTGTCAACATACTTTATGTACAGAGATATGAAAGATTGTGGTATATATGTGTAATAAGAATCGCAATGCATTCCGCTGTCATTTTTTTAAATCAATAAAAAAGTTAAGAAATATCCTATGTAGAATTTATAGAACAATAACTGAGCACAGCTGAGAGTTGACCCAGTGCCAATCACTGTTCCTCTGCATGGATTTATTTCACTTTGTCCCAGGAGCTTGGTGTTATCCCCACAGTGTGTGCAGCCTCTGAGGGTGTGACAGCGCAGGACTCAGACTGGGCTGTGAGGGCCAGGTCTGCCCCAGGGCAGGGACCATGGAGTGCTGTACAGTGGAGACCACGTGAGATCCTTCCGCTCTCGGCTGTGTCTTTCCTGTGTGCTAGTGGTGGTGGCAGGAAGAGCCAGGGCCTGGAGGGGAAGGAGGAGCTGTGGGAGGGGCAGGGGACACCCTGGGAACCCTGACTCCAAGGCCTCATCCCGCTAACCCTCAAGTTTGGGGTCGGTCTCCCCCGACAGGCGTCCTTCAAGTCCTTCAAGGTGAACTTAGCTGAGCCCGCTGGAGAGCTCAGTGCTGCTCCTCGCTCTCCAGGTGAAGACGCCGAGCACAGAAGGTCCGACTCTGTTCTCAATGGGGGCAGCCGTGGCCCACGGGGGAGGGGACAGGAGAGGACATGAGGAGGCCACCTCAGGACCACGGTGTGGCACTCTGGTGCTCCTGTGCCTGCCGGTGGCCCAGAGTCACTCCTAAGGGTGACGAGGGAAGGTGTCCCCTCCCGAGGGCCCTTGGGTGGGGGAGACCCCAGGCTCGTGCCAGTGCTGCAGCAGTGTCCCCAGGTGCCCTCCATTCCCATGACCCCGGCTGCTCCAGAACTGCGAGTCCTCACCTTCTGCCTCGCCTCATGGCCCACAGAAACAATCGGCAGCAGAACCTCTCTCCAGGACTGTGTCGTGTGAACTCTGAGAGAAGCTGGAGCTCGTCTGGCCCAAGTCCCTTCTGTTAAACTCTGGACCGCATTTGGGTGGTTTTTCCCTTAAGTACAGTTAACAAGCAAGAGTCCCTTCCTTGGTGACTGCGTGTGCTTCGAGGTGCTGCCGGGACTGCGGGTCTTTCCAAATCTGTGGATCAGAAGGAAACCTGCTCCAACGTCTGCCTGGCTGTCTTCACATCCAGCTGGCTAGATGCAGCCTCTTGCTTAATGCTGAGATTCTGTCCGGGCATTTCTTTAAACCAGTCACTAACGGTGGCATTAATAAGGCAAGATGCAGCAGAGCGTGAACCTGGGTGGGTTTGGCCCGTACCCACTGGGTTCTGCCAGACTCCGCCAAGGCCTTCCTGGTACTAGAGACTAGACAATCAGCAGAACTCCCCCTTCAATAAGTGGTCAGGACAAAAGGAAACACCAGTACAAAAATGAATCTTACCTTCTTCCCCCAAACCCGTCCCAGACTCCACACAACTCAGTCCCTTCAAAACCAGCATCCGGTGCTCCATGGTAAGTGGCCAGGGGCCACGACTTTCTCATTTGTCATGGTGCTGGGGACATGTCTGTCCCTCCTGGCGTGATCTCTGTTCCAGGCGTGGCTTGGCCTTCCAGATGCCAACATTGCTGAGCCACCTGCGCGGAGCCAGGGGCAGTGGGAACCATGAGGGCCTGTCGTGCGGGGTCTGCATGCAGGACCAGCCTGGTGGCCAGTGGCTGGGTCCTGGAGGTCAGCTGTGAACCTGCAGCTCCTGGTGGTGCTGCCCTTAGTCCAGCAGGCTGCGCTTTTGGCAACAATACCGCAAGAAGCAAACATCTTTGAAGCACATATTAAAAACTAGGTACCAGCTTTTCATTGTTCAAAAACTTTTATGACAAACAATTTGCATAAAATATCTATCATCATTTACCATCTCCTTGGAAGCCACAGTGGTGCCATTAATGTCACACACCTGAAGACAAATCCTCAGGGGAGATCCTAACAGCCTTTCTGCAATCCACGCAAACTGGGAAGACTGCCATGCACACGCCCGTCATCTGCCCTGCGTCGCTCCAAGGACTTGGCTTTAACATAGGTTCTAGGTTTTAAATCTTGTTGCATTCTGGTTTCGAGAAAGGGTCTCACTAAATCGCTCAGGCTGGCTTCAAACCTGCAATTCTCCTGCCTCAGCTTCCCCGGGGGCCAGGATTACAGGTGTGTGCCACCAAGTGTAACCTTCCACGTATGTCACGTGAGCATGACATCTAGTGTTCTTATTTCCTGTGTGGGTGCTGTGTGTGTGAACATGAAAGCACAGCATAAGTTGTTGGCTTTGCAACAACAACAACAACCTTTTGAAAAATTAAATAATTCCATTTTTGTCAGTGCCATTAGTGGTTAACTGGCAAAGAAGCTGTTATTTTTAATAATGGCTCAATAGTTTATCCATTTATTTATTCAAAACTTTTCTTTTCGGGGGGATACCAGGGATTTAACTGAGGGGCACTCAACCACTGAGCCACATCCCAGCCCTGTTTTATATTTTATTTAAAGACAAGGTCTCACTGAGTTGCTTATAACCTCACAGTTGCTGAGGCTGGCTTCAAACTCATGATCCTCCTGCCTCAGCCTCCCCAGCTGCTGGGATTACAGGCATGCGCCACCACACCAGTCTCAAAACTTTCTTAAGTCTAACAAAAGTGAAATTTGTAAGGTTATTATGAATTCTATGTGTTTAGTAAAATTTTAACATTGATTGCAATTTTCTTGGTGGTGGTGATTACAAAAGGCAAATCAGCCTTATGGTACAAATAGTGTACATCTTAAATCGTGGAGCTCCTGCAGCATTAGTGAATCTGGGATGGGCTGCTCTGCCTGCAGAATTCCTGGCTGTGTAGACAAGGGGTGGAACTCCACTGGGGGAAGCAGAGGTTGAACACTGTGTTCTGTCGATCAGAGTAACCGAAGGCGCTTCCCGAGAAGAAGTGGGTGTTGGCTGGAAAAGCTCCTTGGCTTGGTGGTGAGCTCTGCCGGCTTGGTGGTGAGCTCTGCCGGCTTGGTGGTGAGCTCTGCCTGGCTTCACCTCACTTCAGCAACCGCTGGGCCATTAAGGGCTCTCCTGTGTATCAGCCAAAGCATCCTGTAATAGAACTGAGCATCTCATAATCCATTCCCCTAAATTTTTGCTGTATTTTGCACAGTTATCTAGAGATATTTAATCAGACCATTTAATCAAATTTTTGCCCAAAATGTCAACTTCTGAAGTGTTATTGAACTGCATTATTGCCCAGTTCACAAGTTACCCTTCCTCCTGGGAAGAGGCTACACAGACATCCCCCATAAGGCAAGACAAAACGGAACCGAGCCAAGTGATTGCTGAGAGCTCAAATGGGGTACAATTTAATTTGGAAATTAAATGCATTTTGGATATCTGAGCTTGCAAGTGTATTTAGATGAATTTTATATTACAATTGGAATTGTTTATATTAACAGTGCAGATAGAATGAAATTTGAGATCTATGATTTTTATAATCTACATTTGACAAGATTTTTGAAAAATCATAGTGAGACTTAATTTCAGAGCGTTCATTGTGTTTTATTATATTGATGCTTTTTAGTTGCCCTCCCAATAAAAAGGAAGTATAGTACCTGGGAAAGCATGGAGGCTGAACTCTGAGTGAAGGCAGAGACCAAGACTCTCCTCCACATGCAGAGCTGCCCCTGATGGCCCTGGGGTCTCAGGGTTCTGGGAGAGCTTCTTTTATCCTAAAAAGAAAATACAGTCATGGAAAAGAGCCCATTACAATGCCAGAAATTTTAAGTATATTAATCATAACACTCAACTTTTGAAGATGATCAAAAGAAATTATATTAAAAGTTCAAAGTAATAAAAAACCTTAAACTATATTTTCAGAGTAGTGGGAAGACGTGAGTATGAGTCAGATAGGCCTCATGGAATGAATACTACTCATGCTCACTTAAGGGAAAAAACTCATATAAATAGGTGTTTTTACAGGTTGCTTTAGTGTATGCAGATATGTAGAGTTTATATTTTTCCAAAATAATTTGTTTTGAAATAGTTTTTGAGTAGAACTATGTTTTAGGTTATTATAAATATATCCATAAAGTCAAAACAAATTGCCATTCAAAAAATAAACACTTTGGGCTGGGGCTGTAGCTCAGTGGCAGCGCGCTAGCCTAGCATGTGTGAGGCCCTGGGTTCTGTCCTTAGCACCACATAAAAGAATAAAAAAATCTTAAAAAACCACACACACCCACTCCGATCATGGAATTCAACTCACTTTATCACTTTCTTTTATTCTGAAAGGTGCCACACTCAGATGACAAGTTTCGTGGTCACATCCCTATGATGCATGACCTCTCTGTCCCCCAGCATCAAGAGGGGGCCTCTGCTCTCTCAGTGGGGTCTTCATGGGACAAGAGACTCCCGACCCTGAGGACCAGGGCCATCAGGATGAGCTGTAGAGCCATAGCTTCAACATCCGTCAGAGAACAAGGGGGTGCAGGGGTATGGCCCATGGCCTTTCACTTCCTGATTGGGGTTTACGGGGAAAACAGTGCCGTTTTAAAGGACTTTGACCGCCTGTGGCTGGCATCAAAGTTCAGAACCCTGAACAAGCTGGAGCTTCCTGCTTTGTGTGTAGTGCGGAAATATGGCAGCCTCCAGGCCCAGAGACCTGACGTCCTGGGGGACAGAGAGGTCATGCCTGATGCAAACAGATGGCCACCGCTGTGGAGCACAGAGCAGGGTTCACGGCTCTGCAGTGCTCAGACCTGGGGTCCCAGAAGGTGAATCCTGAGGCTTCTTCCAAAACGTCTAAGGCTGGTGTTGGCCAAAATCCAACCAGGGATGCAACAACAGAACCCCCAGTTCCCATGCAGACCAGGAGGAGCCACAGGGCCAGCCTGGCCGGAGAAGGCGCGGCCCACACTGAGTGAGTGGGGTGGAGTCTCAGGGACCTTTTACACAAACCGTCTGGAGCACAGCAAAAAGATAAGGTCCCATGAAAAGGCAAGAAAACGTCCCCATGGTCAATAGAGAAGGCGGTCAACAGAAGACCGAGACATCCAGGCTCAGCTCTCGACCTTAAAATGATGGGAATACAGCAGAACAGTGCCTCAGCACACCTGGAAAGACAGGGAAACTCCCTCTTTGCTAAACCTGAAAAAGAACTTGAAGAAGGAGAGATACAAGCTATGGGCAGAAACATCAGGAAAAGAGTAACAGGAAGAACACAGCCAGGACATGATGACCAGGGAGGGCACTGTGCAAGGACGTCCTGGGTGTCTGCAGCCCTGGAGCAGAGGGAACAAGGACGACAGAAGGGATATTTCAAAGGATGACGTCTAATGTTTGAAGACTGATAAAAGAAACTAGTCTACGATTCAGAAAAAGCCAGGTCATGCAACCAATAGAAATACAAATGTGAAAACCCCTATGTCTAAGCATATCCTGTTCTCCCTGCTGAAACCAAAGATAAACTGAATATGTAAAGAGGAAAATAATAACAATGTAAAGGACGCTGACTTTCCACCTGAAAGACAGGAACAGAAGACAGCAGCCCAGTGGACCCAAACGGGAAAGATAGATGAACCCTAGGTGCAGCAGAACACCCCTCAAAAGGATGAAGGAAATGAAAAGTTCCTCATCTGCAAAACTGCCAAGCTCTCCACTCTCAGGTCCCCCAGGCCAACAGAGCCAGACCAGGTCTGTCAGGAACAGGTGGCATGAGGGTGGTCCGTGCTCAAATCTTCCTTCTGCTTTCTTGGTTTCTTTAAGGCCCGTGACTCTTCAAAGCAGAACTGCAATTCTGTGTTATGGGTTTATTATATATCAAGAAAGGGCACAGCGCACTGCAAAGTTCATGTCTAACGGGAGGCAGCCAAGTAACGAGTCCAGGCAGACAGTGAGAAGTGCAGCTGCACACTGTGCTCTCTGGAGGAAGAGGCAGAAAACCACGTCAAGGCACTCAGCTTCAAATTCAAAACAGAAGTTAGAATAGACTACCAAAAATTTCAGTTATCCCCAAGACAGCAGGAAAAAATGAATGAACACAAAGATAGATGGCACCGATAGAAATCAATTTCAATACTATAAGCCTGAACCAAACTGTATCCCATTAAATGTAGTGGGCTGAGCACACCCCTGTAAGGACAGACTGTGCTCCAGGTGAACCGGCTGACTCCAAGTCGGCTCCTGGGATGAGAATGCGTAAATGACTGAGCTGTCGGGGTTGGCTGTGCAGCTGGGGCTCCCCAAGTTAATTCTGTATCAACAAACATGCTTACTGAACCACGAAGAGTACAGTGTGCTCATCTGAAGCTTCACACATATGTTATTAAAACTTAATAGTTAACTCTAGCAATTGTTCAAAATTCACACCTACCAGCATTTTTTTCCTAGAGGAAATTATATAAGATTGTAGACACATAGTGATAATTAAAAAAAAACAGATTAAAGGCAGCTTTGATATTAGTCCTAAATCCTCTGCGGGTAATGCACCCCTTCTTGGGTGCAGCCCTAATGTTCCCTGCCCTTGGGGAGCATGGGGACTTCCAGGTGGAGCCCTCTTTCCACCACCGTCTCACATCTGGGAGCTACTGGTGCAAATTCTTCAGGTCCCACCTTTGAAATCCTGTCTTGTGGGAAGTGTTCTTTCTTAACCCCAAGATGTGGTTTGGTGACATCTGTCAAGTCCATCAGAAGCCCCTGTCACTCCTCATCATTGTTCCCACTGTGGATATTTTCAATAGTTTATCTAATTTCCTACAACTTACCAGGATTTGGTGGAGTTTGCTGAAATTGACATCTGTGAGGACAGGGTTCCCCCTCCCTCTCTCTCCCCTTTTGCAGTTGGTTATGTAATATAGCCCCCAGCACATGAGACGAACACAGTAAATGTTACATGAGCGATTATAAATACACAGAGTAGAAAATATGACCATTACACGTCCCTGGGAAAATTGGTTAATATCTGAGGAAATCAGAAGTAAAACTTGCAGAATTCAAACTAAATTAAACATAGGAATTAAATGTTAAAGTAAAGCATAAAAAAAGAAATAGAGGAAAATACAGGTGGACAGTTAAGTGCCATTTATATTATGGTGGATTTCTTGTACTTTTTACTTTAGATTCTACACTTAGGTAGAGCTTATGTGTTTAAAATTCCCTGGCTTTACATGTAGCTCTGTCATCCATCTCAAATCACGTGTTTATGAAGTAAACACATGCATGTGCATGTGAACACCAGTTATCCAAGAGCCAACTCCAGAATTATTAAGGACATGTCTACCACATTCTGTCGGAGCCCTCCAGGCGGGTAGGCCAGCTGTTCTGTGGCCGTCCTTGACACTGCCCACCTGCTGTTCTGGGTTTCTGCCTTGGTCAGTACTTCACTGCCTTAGCTACCAGGGGTTCCACTGATTTATGGAACCTGGTGGAGATTCATTATGTTCAACAGGACCTAGGCAATTCTACGTTGTTTCATTTGCCTATAAAATGAGGGTCAGTTTTATAATTTTCAAAAAATCATTGGAATATTGATTGGAATCGCATTTATTTTATATACCAGTTGGTTTTAAAAAACTGACATCTTTAAAATGTTGTTTATTAAAATCCATGAACATGAAATATTATCCAATTCTCTCAATGATATTTTTAGGTGTTCCGCGTACCTGGTTTTCACAGCTTTAGTTTGGTTTATTCTGGGTATTTTATTCTGAATACTTACATTATTGAATTCTTTTTTTGTTTGTTTGTTTGAATGTTGGTAACATAAATTCTCAGCTTAATTGTGGGTCTTGACCTGTGTTCAGAAGACTTTGGTTTTACTTGTCATTTCTGGGTTGGGTTTGGTTTCAGTCTTTAGATTTTCAAGTGCATCATTATGATACTTTAGGAAAAGGCAGTTTCACTTCTCCCCTCCCCACTGCGGTTCTGCTGTCCTCTCTTTCCTGGCTGTGCAGTAGTGGTGGCTGCGGCCTGGGTGGGGTGGTGAGCAGCCCCTTCCCACCTCCCGAGCTGCAGCACAGGGCCCCCCCAGGCACCTAGACAAGCGCATGCTCCTCCTCCTCCCGAGCTGCAGTACAGGGGGCCCCCCAGGCACCTAGACAAGCGCTCGCTCCTCCTCCTCTCTGGAGCTCCGCTACAAGCGGCCGTCAGACTTTATCAAATGGTCGGGGGCATCTCCTGAGATGACCATGGAGGTTTCCTTCCTTGTCCTTTCAATTCCATCATTGATATTGGCACATTTTAAAAGTCAACTGATTGAAGGACAAAGTGAGGGACTGACTCCAGCAGAATTCTTGACTTACTAGAAGGTGACACTGATCAAGGTGGTGGAGTCGTTGGTCTGACCCTAGATAAAGCGCGAGCCAGGAAAGCCGGCCCCCCGGGGCTCCGGGCTTCCCCACGGTCACCTGGTCATCTAAGGGTACCCACATCCCTCTCCATCACGCCTGGGATTCCTGCAGAGCACCTCTGCTTCCTGCCCCGAGGAGAAAGAAGCTATTCTGAGCCCCGGGAGCGCGCTCCTTGGCGCTGAGCCGCATGCCTGTCTGCTGCTGGCCACCGTGGAGGTTTCTGTGCAAACCTGCACCTCTGGTTTGCTGGGCCCCAACAGTCCTCGCGAATGCCACCGGACAGAAGGGTGAGAAAGCACCTGCGCCTCCCCAGAGTAGACCTGCTCCACCCATCTCCCGGGAGGCGCGGAGGAAGCCACAGGTCAGAAGGTCAGAGCAGTGACCTGTCCGGCCTCAGACGCCCTCCCTGCTCCCAGGATGCCAGGACCTGGGTGCAGGGATGAGCAGCCGGCCTGGTCCTGCCCAAGTGTTTCTGCGCATTCACAGTGGGGCAGGTGGAGGAGGAGAAGCCAGCGCTTGGCACAGGAGGGCTGTGTAGTGGCGATTGGTGCCCCGCAGGGGTCCCTTCCCTGCCTCTCCTCTGCCCTTGGCACACCTGGCGCCAAGGACCACGCGGCGAAAACCAATCCTGTCTCATATCAGAAATTCAAGTGGCCAAGAGGATCCAAGCATCCCCTGAACCCCACGTGGTTTCTTGGAACCCCACGCAGTTTCTTGGAACCCCATGCGGTTTCTTGGAACCCCGCGGTGGTCACGGGTGCCCAGATGACAGCGAGCTCCAGAAGGAAGCAGAACTGCGTGCGGGGTGCAGAGCGCACGAGAGGGAGGATGCGCGCTTAATCAGTTCCCGCACATCTGTCTTTACACAGTTGGGCTCCTTCACAAAGTCACCCTAACTACCTTAACATATGTAGAGCCAAATTAAAATTACTTTATCAATCTTTCATTTTCAGCTTTCCCATCTTTGGGGTTTTTTCCATCCATGTGTTCATCGTTTCAGCGAAGCCATCTTGTCTCCCCAGAAGTCAGCCGGTGGGAGCCAAGGGTGGTTGAGGGGCTCGGCGGGGGCAGGAGAGGGAGGGAAGGTGTGATTTACAAGCCTTCAGTCCTTGTCCGTATTCTACACTTGATGATTTCAATATTTTAATAGCCAACCATTTGTCTTTCTCTTTTATGGAACAATATATTTCCCTGAATTGTTTGTTTTCAATAAATTACTTTTTGAGCTGAAGTGCGATTTGGGGGGGGGGGGTAATGTAAGAAAGAATACCCGTTTAAACATGCACCTCATCTTTGGAAAGCAGCAACACACTCTCAGCGTGATTTTGCAAGCATCTCTGGGTGGACGCTCTTGCAACGTTTTCTTGAAGTAGGGCCACGTGGGTCACAGCAGGAAGGAGCAGAGTAAAATGGAGGACAGCACAGGCTTGGAGGGATGCGATTCCTGGGGAACCGGGGAGTGCCAGCCAGCACCAGGGCACAGACGGCTTCTCTAGCTTCTCTGAGTTCACTTTTCCCTTAAGCAGCTTGTACATGTGGAAGAGAAGTTCACAGCTGTCTTCCCTGTCCTTCTTCAGGTTTTCATGCAACATAAGGTCCATTTTATTTTCACTGCCCTTTCATCATATCCCACCCTCTTTGGATGGCGAGAAAAGCATAAGTCAGTCAGTTACAAAGAGCCATCAGTACATTGACCTGCATAGTCACAGTGACTCTGGGAACACATGGATTCTGTTTGTTTGATGCTGGAGTTTTCTTATCTTTCAGAGCATCTGTTAAGATGCTAAAACAAAAACAAAAACAAAAACAAAAAACAACGCTAGCTAGTTGTGTAAAATTAACCTCTTTTAGGGACTAGATAATACATCATTTTTTTTTTCAAATTAAAAGAAAAGGAAAGGTAAGTAGGCATGTTTTTCTTTCAGACAAATGTTTTCTAATAAGCAGTAAATGAGAGTTCCCAATATTCTTGTAAAGTTGCCCCAACAATGTCAGAAAACAAAGCATCTTGCTTCAAGTCTGCCCATGAAGTATACAGGAAGGGTAGTCCCCCACCTCCTTCCTGCCTCGGCAGTCCAAGGTTGGGAGCTGAGCTGGTTGCTTTCCGATCCCTGTGAAAACGCCTGCTTCCTCACCTACTCTCCTGTGGCCAGGGTGAGGCTTTTCCCATTGACACAGTTCAAGGGCCGTTCCTGTGTCTGGCGTCCTGGACACACATTTCTGAGGATGCCCAGCTAGCAGGGGTGCTGCAGGGTCTGGGAACCTGGAAGTGGCTGCCCCAGTGCCTTGGCAGTGCAGCCCGGGTCTTCCCAAGGATCCATCCTTGCCAACAAGTACACTGTCAGACTTGGGGACTTTTGCCAATCTGGTGGGTGCAAATGGCATCTCATTATTGTTTTAATTTGCACTTCTCAGATTACTGATGAGGTTAAACATCTGTTCATGTGTTTATTTGCCATATTTTTTCCTCTGCAGTGAACCTATTAGGTTGTTTTCCTTTTTATTACTGACTTGAAAAACTTTTTCTTATATATATTTCAATGATTAATCCTTTGTTAGTTAAACGTGCTGCCAATCTGTACCCCAGTTTATGGGTTGTCTTTTCCCTGTTTTCCTTGTGTATTTGAGACGTGGAAGTTCTTCATTTAATGTGGCC
Source organism: Ictidomys tridecemlineatus (assembly GCF_052094955.1). NCBI lineage: Eukaryota > Metazoa > Chordata > Mammalia > Rodentia > Sciuridae > Ictidomys > Ictidomys tridecemlineatus. Next base: position 47,199 of record NW_027522570.1, read on the forward strand.
AGATTTCTTGTTTTACTTTCTTGGGGTGGTTTCTTTTGAGGTCTGTGTTCTCTGTGTATTTAATAAATTTTCCCCACCTTACGTTTGTAAAGTCATACTGAATTTTCTTGTGAAAGATTGAAGTTTTGTGATGTTTTCAGTACACTTCAGTTGGTCAGTGCTTATTATTTGCAGGGTGGTCCTGAATGGTGTTTCATTTGCCCCTGTGGATAGCTGAGTCTTCAGCACCAGTAGTCCTCAATTTCTACCTCCTTCCACTGCAATCCACCTCTCTCCTGCATCCCAGTACACTTTTCAAAAAGCTTCAGCAATTCTTACACAAATCTGTGGCAAATATTTTTCAAAGATGCAGTCAATCTTCAGTGAGTCAATCGGATACCAGCTAGTTCAAAGGAAGATAGAACGGATGCAGTTTGAGCGGGCTATATAGGAGTTCCTAAAATAAGGTGGCTACCTCAGATACAGAACTGGCTGGCATCTTAGGGAGCAATGAAACTTTACTCTCGGGGTCCTTCTCTACTGGGCAGAGAGCACTTCCTGCCAGACAGATTCGTTTGCATGATGTTAATTTTCTACAAGAACTTGCTGTACTTTACACAGTTTGGATCCTTATCAACAATAGTAAATCAAACAAGATTAGATTCCCCTAAGAGACTCACGTGAGGCTGATTGGTCAGATGACTCTGGCCAGTGTTGACGTCACCAGGCGGCTGTGAGAGCAAGTGTGGGCATTGCTGTGCCTTCTGATACTCGTACGAGGCTGAAGAATCTGCATCACCAACCTCTCCAGGTGCTGTGGCTGCTGCTGCTGAAGGAATCCAATATTGCCAATTTCTGGGCACCCATGACTATGATAAGAAGCATCGTTATTCTTTAATCCTGTGTCCAGGGGCAGGTGATCTCTCCTAACTGTTTCTCGATGTTCTGCTCCCCTGGGCCATCCATCCCTGGCACGACAAGATGCCTGGTTGCTCTGTGGCATGGAAGCCTTTGGAGGTATGGAGTGTGGGAAGCCTCTCACCTCTGTGCTTATTGGAAGAGTGACTGGCTGTCCTGGCTCGTTTCTTTCACGTACATGTAGAGCTGGCTTGTTAATGCACATGAAAACCAACCATGTGTGAGAGGAGCGACACTGCCCCCGTTTTCCCTCATGCAAGCCCTTGGGTATCAGCAAAGCGTTTCTTCATTTAATTTGCTCTTTGATAGTATCTTTCAATAAAGCTTTGTTATATTCTCCAAAAGTTTTACATTTCACTGAGTGTATTGCTAGTTATTTGTTAGGGTTATTTTAAAGAGTCTTCTATAGAAAATTTATTGGAATACTTATTCCATTTCTATTTAATGTGAGGACTAAACGTTGAAATTCACATCTAACTTTGTACATTTTTACTTCTTTTTTTATTGTTTTTATTTTTTAAATACATGACAGCATGCATCACAATTCTTATTACATACATAGAACACGATTTTTTGTATCTCTGTTTGTATACAAGCATGTTCACACCATTCCATGTCTTCATACATGGGCTTTGGATAATGATGCCCCTCACGTTCTTATTTTTCATTTCTTTTTGTCACAATTTCATTGTTGCTTTCTTGATTTTCCTTTTTTAGTAATTTAAAGTTATATACTTTCTTTCTTTTAAGAGTAATTATAGGTGATTTACCATGCATATTCAACACTGAGAAACTGAAGTCATATTACTTTATTCTCCTTTCAAATAGATGTAGAATCCTGGAACTTTATTTGCTATTCTTTAGTTAGATTCTATTTCTATTAATTGTTATAAATACCTAATTTAGACATTTATCACTTTATATCACCACAATACATGACGTATGTCCCTGTGACTCTGTGGCCTTGGACTCCCTCTTCTTCCTCCAGACATGCATCTGGTGCTCATTGAGAACGTCCTGAGCCAGTCTGTGTGGCACACACCTGTATTCCCAGAGGCTCAGGAGGCTGAGGCAGGAGGATCACGAGTTCAAAGCTAGCTTCAGCAAAAGCGAGGCGCTAAGCAACTCAGTGAGACACTACTCTAAATAAAATACAAGACAGGGCTGGAGATGTGACTCAGTGGTTAAGTGCCCCTGAGTTCAATCCCCCTCCAAAATAAAAAGAATGTCATGAGCTTTTGTGGGTAGCAAGCCTTCTGATGTTTACACTTTATTGAGAACATCTCTATTTTATCCCTTTTATACAACAATAGTTTCATTGGCCAGAAAATTCGGGGGGGGGTGGTATTTATTTTTCTCAGTGCTTTAAAGATAGCTGATTGGATTCAATGTTGTACATGTGTAGGTGTGTCCAGGAGTAGATTTCTTCCCATTTACCCCTCTACAGCTGAGTCCCAGGATTTGCTCTTCAGCAGTTCTGAGATAACCCTACCTAGCATTGCTTGCTATGGTCTCACTCAGTCAGAATACTGATTCCAAATGAGGGTCATCCCCTGCTGCTGCATCAGTGACACTTCATCTCCCATCTGTCTGCCTCTGTGCCATACATTGGTTGGTTCTTTTAACTCTGTATTCCAATTTACTAATTCTCTTTCCAGTTGAGTCTAATGCACCACTTAATCCATCCACCAGGTTTTTGATTTTAAGTATTATATTATTTTTATTTAATGTAAATGTTTGCTAATTTGGAGGTTCTCATATCCTTGCCACATCATTTGATAATACCTTTAGTATGTTCTAGTTAATTGGCTTTATTTTGTAGAGCAGTTTTAGATTTACTGAAACACAGAAAGAACGCCCAGAGTCCCCCTGGACCCCTTGCCCTACACCTTGTTTCCCCCCACCAGACCCATGGCCCTCCTGGCAGGGCAGTCCGTTTGCCCAGCTCGTGAATCAGTACTGACGCACTGCTATTGACCACGTCCATGGCTTTCATAGGGTTCCGTCTTCATGACATAGAGTCTGTGGGTTTTAGCAAACATAATGGCAAGTATCATCGCCAGAGCATCACACAGAATTAGTTCTCCAAAACTTCCTCTATGCCTGCTGTCCCCCTCCCCAGGCTCCTTCGCCTGACACTGGTCTTTCACTGTCCTCAGTGTGGTCTTTTCCAGGGGGTCATGTGGTCACAACCATGCAGCGTGCAGCCTTCTCAGATTGGTTTCTGTCACTGAGGATGTGCCCTTGAGCTTCCTCCATGTATTTTCATAGCTTATGGCTTGTTTTTTATCACTGACCAATGTCCGCCTTCAGGTGACCCAGCTTGTTTTTCCAGCCACTTACAGAAGGACATCCTGCTTGCTTCTGAGTTTTGGCCATCGGGAAGAAGGCTGCTATGAACACCCTGGGAAGACCTCTGTGTGCACGCGACTCACCGGGCGGTCAGGAGGGTTGCCAGGGATCGCTGGGCATGAGGCGAGCGCGTCTTGGCTGTGTGAGACCCGCCGGCCTCTTGCCCCAGCGGCCAGTGGCGAGTGAGCCCTCCCGTCATGCCCCCTCCTCCCCCACCCTTGCTGTTGCTGGTGTTCTGCATTTTGGCCGCTCTGGCAGGCGAGCAGAGGTATTTCAACTTGGATTTCCCTGAGTATAGGGGATGTGGAACCGCTTGTCTGGGGCTTATTTGCTGTCTGTCTGTCTTCCTTGTTGAGGCATCTGTCCAGGTCTTTTGCCCAACTTGTAACTGGGTTGCTGGTTTCCTTGTGGATAAGTTGGAAGTGTTCTGTGTGTATTTTGAGTTCCATTCTTTTATCATATATGAGTTTTGCAAAAATTTTCTTCCGGCTGTGGCTTGTATTTTCATTCTCTTCAGAGACTCTTTCACAGTGTAAGTTTTGATTTTAATGAAGTTAACCTATGCATCTTACATTTCATGGACTTGATTTTGGACCGTGATTTTGGTTATCAATGAATCCAAAGCCAGCTAGGTTTGCACCTCTGTGATCTTCTAGTCTTACAGTTTTGTGTTGAAAGCCACAACCAAGTCAAGATGGCGCCTGGCATTTTGCCAGAAGGAGTAGTTGAGAAGTAACGCCAGCGAGCCATTAAGATGATGATCATTAAGTTAAGCTGTGTATAATTATTAAGATAATGACTGATTACTGTAACTGGATGATGCTAAATTGAAACAAGCTGTGTATTCAGTTGTATATATAAACCTCTGCTGTCGGGCAATAAGGCGACTCCTGCTACCTCCGGTGCCCGCTACTTTTGAGTTCTCATGGAGTTCCCTTTGAGTTCCCATTAGTTAGTTCTCGAGGAGTTTCCATTGAGTTCCGGTTGAGTTCCCATTGGGTTAGGGCAATAAAGTAGTTCCTGTTTGAACCTACAAGTGGCTTGTGACCTCCCGATTATTTGTGCCCAGCCAGACTACAGCAGTTTTGCACTTTATAATTAGGCCTCTGATCCTAAATATCTGTGATCCCCCGCTGAGTTACTTTTTGTGAGGAGTTTAAGGTCTGTGCCTAGGTATTTTCGGGGGATGCTCAGTTAACACAGCCATCTCTGCTCCACTCTGTGCCTCTGCTCCTTTGTGACTGTACTTGTGTGGGTCTGTTCTGTTGCCTGCGTCCTCTGCTCTGTCAAGTGCAAAGCTGTCAAGATCACAGTAATTGTCAGGGTCAGGGCATGTCAGTCCTCCAACTTTGTTCTTGGCCTAGTAATTTCCAAAATGTGGGAATTAGGTATGTATTTAAATATTATATGCAAGAATCCCCAAATCTGCAGAACTTGTAGTCTGATTCTGTGATTTTTGCTGCTACTAAACCCTGCTGTTTTCTTCTCTTTTACTATTTTGTTTTAGTTGTAGGTGGACATAATACCTCTATTTTATTTTTATGTGGTACTGAGGATCAAACCCAGGGCCTCACACATGCTAGACGAACTCTCTACCACTAAGCCACAACTCCAGTTCCCCTGCTGGATTTTTAATTGTTGGAAATACTGAGCTCACATTTTCTGCAGAAATTCTTTGAGGCCTTTGTGAAGGTTCTTTCCCTCATAAAAGATCTTTGCTTGGTTCTCAGTTGCGCTGCAGGACCCCCTATAGCAGGTTTCAGCCTAGGTCACTGGAACACTCCTGCTTGATGCACAGGTGGAAGTGGGGAACTTCAGAGGTGTTTTTTGGTTCTTCTCACATAGATGAGGAACAGACACTTTTCTTTATCATCGTGTTTTGTGGGTCAGGTGGGATTGTCAGATAAAACACAGCATGTCCATTCCAGTTTCAGACATACTAAGTAAAGCCTTACTATCTGCAGCCACAGACTGACTTAGACAACAAGACTCACGTTTGCCTGAAATCACATCCAGCTGGGTCCTCGGGGGCTTGTCACAGTCTGGCAAGCTGAGCCAGAGTGCTTTGAGAACAGTTCCTCTCTCCCTTGGGGTCAACCTGGGGTGCTCCGGTTTGAAAGTTGGTGGGTGTTAGAAGAGGCCATCGCTGTTTCCTTAGAGAGCCCCAGGTGCTGCTGACGGCAGGGCCCAGCCGTTACATTTGAGCATCCATGGTGCTGTCCATTCATTCTTTGCTAGCTCAGGGTTGCACCGGGATTTTAAAACACCTTCTCCCCAGCACTCAGGAGCAGTCGGCAACAGGAGAATGTTGCTGACATCTCATCCAAAGCACCAGCTGGCTTCTCTGTATGATCCTTCTCTCCATCCCCAGGCTCCCTGTGTGATATCGTTCTTTATGCCCAGGCTCTTCTTGTGATCCACTTCTCTATCCCCAGGCTCCTTCTGTGATCCCCTTATTCATCCCCAGGTTCTCCGGGTGATTTCCATCTCCATCCCCAATCTCTCTGTGTGATCCCCTTCTCCATCCCCAAACTCCCTGTGTGATCGCCATCTCCATCCCCAAACTCCTTGTGTGTGCCCCTTATCCATGCCCAGGCTCTCTGTGTGATGCCTCTTCTTTATCCCCAGGTTCTCTGTGTGATCCCCTTCTCCATCACAAGGCTCTCTGTGTGATCCCCTTTTCCATCCCCAGGCTCCCTGTGTTATCCCATTCTCCATCCCCAGGCTCCCTGTGTGATCCCCGTCTCCATCCTGGGCTCCCTGTGTGATCCTCATCTTTATCCCCATATTCCCTGTGTGATCCCCTTCTCCATCTTCTGGCTCTCTGTGTGATCCAGCTTCTCCCTCCCCAGGCTCTCTGTGTGATCCCATTCCCCATCCCCAGGCTCCCTGTTTGATCCCATTCTCCATCCCCAGGCTCCCTGTGTGATCACCTTCTCCATCCCAGGCTCTCTGTGTGATCCCTTTCTCCATGCTCAGGCTCTCTGTGTGATCCCCTTCTTTATCCCCAGGCTCTCTGTGTGATCCCTTTCTCCATGCTCAGGCTCTCTGTGTGATCCCCTTCTCAATCCCAGGGCTTTCTGTGTGATCCCCTTCTCCATCCCCAGGCTCTCTGTGTGATCCCTTTCTCCATGCTCAGGCTCTCTGTGTGATCCCCTTCTTTATCACCAGGCTCCCTGTGTGATCCCCTTCTCCATGCCCAGACTCTTTGTGTGATCCTGTACTCCATCCCCAGGCTCTCTGTGTGATTTTCTTCTCCATCCCCAGGCTCTCTGTGTTATCCCCTTCTCCTGCCTGGGTTCCCTTTGTGATCCCCTTCTCCATGCCAAGGCTCTTTGTGTGATCACCTTCTCCATCCCCGGGGTCTCTGTATGATCCCCTTCTCCATCCCCAGGCTCTCTGTGTGATGTCCTTCTCCATCCTTAGGCTCTCTGTTTGATCCCTTTTCCATCCACAGGCTCCCTGTGTGATCCCCTTCTCCATCCCCAGGATCTCTGTGTGATCTCCTTCTCCACCCCAAGCTCTCTATGTGATCCCCTTCTCCCTGCCAAGTCTCTGTGATCCGCTTCTCTTTGCCCAGTCTCTGTGATCCACTTCTCCCTCTCCAGGCTCTCTGTGTGATCCTCTTCTCCATCCCTGGGTTGGCTGTGTGATCCCATTCTCCATCACCAGGCTCTCTGTGTGATCCCCTTCTACATCCATAGGCTCTCTATGTGATCCCCTGCTCCATGCCCAGGCTCCCTGTGTGAACCCCTTTTCCATGCCCAGGCGCTCTGTGTGATCCCCTTCTCCATCCCCAGCTCTCTGGGTAATCCCCTTCTTCCTGCCCAGTCTCTGTGATCTGCTTCTTTCTGCCCAGTCTCTGTGATCCACTTCTTTCTGCCCAGGCTCTCTGTGTGATCCCCTTCTCCATTCCCAGGCTCTCTGTATTATCCCCTTCTCCATCCCAGGCTCCCTTTGTAATCCCCTTCTCCATCCCCAGGCTCTCTGTGTGATCCCCTTCTCCATCCCCGGGCTCTTTGTGTGATCCCCTTCTTTATCCCCGGCTCCCTGTGTGATCCCCTTCTTTATGCCCAGGCTGTCTGTGTGATCCCCTTCTCCATCCCCAAACTCCCTGTGTGATCCCCTTCTCCATGCCCAGGCTCTCTGTGTGATCCCACTTCTCCATCACCAGGCTCTCTTTGTGATCCCCATCTCCATCCCAAGGCTCTCTGTGTGATCCCCTTCTCCCTGCCCAGGCTCCATTGTGATGCCCTTCTCCATGCCCAGGCTCTTTCTGTGATCCTTTACTCCATGCCCAGGGTCTCTGTGTGGTACCCTTCTCCAACGCCAGACTCCCTGTGTGATCCCCTGCTTCAACCCCAGGCTCCCTGTGTGATCCGCTTCTCAATCTTCAAGCTCTCTATGTGATTTTCTTCTCCAAATCCAGGCTCTCTGTGTGAACCTATTCTCCATCCCCAAGCATTCTGTGTGATCCCCTCCTCCATGCTCAAGCTCACTCTGTGTGATCCTCTTCTCTATCCCCAGGCTCTCTCTGTGATCCCCTTCTCCATTCCTAGGCTCTCTGTGTGATCCCCTTTGCCATTCACAGTCTCCCTGTGTGATCCCCTTCTCCATTCCCAGGCTCTCTGTGTGATCCCCTTCTTTTTCACCAGGCTCACTGTATGATCCCCTAATCCATCTCCAGGCACTCTGTGTGATCCCCATCTCCATCCCAAAACTCCCTATGTGATCCCCTTCTCCATCCCCAGGCTCTCTGTGTGATCTGCTTCTCCCTAACCAATCTCTCTGTGTGATCCCCTTCTCCAAGCCCAGGCTCCCTGTATGATCCCCTTCTCCATCCCCAGGCTCCCTGTGTGATCCCCTTCTTTATCCCAGGGCTCTCTGTGTGATCCCCTTCTCCATGCCCAGGCTCTCTGTGTGATCCCCTTCTCCCTCCCCAGGCTCCCTGTGTGATCCCCTTCTCCATGCCCAGGCTCTCTGTTTGATCCCCTTCTCCATCCCCAAGCTCTCTGTGTGATCCCCTTCTCCCTGCCCAGTCTCTGTGATCCGCTTCTTTCTGCCCAGTCTCTGTGATCCAATTCTTTCTGCCCTGGCTATCTATTTGATCCCCTACTCCATCCCCAGGCTCTCTTGTGTGATCCCCATCTCCATCCCCAAACTTCCTGTGTGATCCGCTTCTCCATCCCCAGGATCTCTGTTTGATTTCTTTCTCCAACCCAATCTCTCTGTATGATCCCCTTCTCCATGCTGAGGTGCCCTATGAGATTTCCATCTCCATCCCCAAACTCCCTGTGTGATCCCCCTTCTCCATTTCCAGGCTCTCTGTTTGATCCCCTTCTCCATCCCATGGCTCTCCATGTGATCCCTTTCTCCCTGCCCAGGCTCTATGTGTGATCCCCTTCTCCATCCCGAGGCTCCCTGTTTGATTGCCTTCTCCATGCCCAGGATCTCTGTGTGATCCCCTTTTCCATCCCCAGGCTCCCTGTATGATCCACTTCTCCATCCACAGGCTCCCTATGTGATCCCCTTCTTTATCTCAAAGCTCTCTATGTGATCCCCTTCTCCATTCCCAGGCTCTCTGTGTGATCCCCTTCTCCATGCCCAAGCTCTCTGTGTGATCCCCTCCTCATTCCCAAGGCTCTCTGTGTGATCCCATTCTTCATGCCCAGGCTCTTTCTGTGATCCTCTTCTCCATCCCCAGGCTTTCTGTGTGATCCCCTTCTCCATTCCCAGGCTCTCTGTGTTATCCCCATCTCCTTCCCCAAACTCCTTGTGTGATCCCCTTCTCCATCCCAAGGCTCTCTGTGTGATCCCCTTCTCCCTGCCCAGGCTCTCTATGTGATCCCCTTCTCCATGCCCAGGCTCTTTGTGTGATCCTTTTCTCCATGCCAGGATCTCTGTGTGGTCCGTTTCTCCATCTTCAAGATCTCTATGTGATTTCCTTCTCCAATCCCAGGCTCTCTGTGTGAACCCCTTCTCCATCCCCAAGCATTCTGTGTGATCCCCACCTCCATGCTTAAGCTCTCTGTGTGTGATCCCTTCTCCATCCCCAGGCTCCCTGTGTGATCCCCTTCTCCATTCCCAGGCTCTCTGTGTGATCCCCTTCTTTATCCCCAGGCTCCCTGTATGATCCCCTTCTCCACCACAGGCAGTCTGTGTGATCCCCATCTCCATCCCAAAACTCCCTGTGTGATCCCCTTCTCAATTCCCAGGCTCTCTGTGTGATCTGCTTCTTCATAACCAATCTCTCTGTGTGATCCCCTTCTCCATGCCCAGGCTCTCTGTGTGATTTCAATTTCTATCCCAAAACTCCCTGTGTGATCCCTCTTCTCCATCCCCAGGCTCTGTGTGTGATCCCCTTCTCCATCCCCAGGCTCTCTGTGTGATCCCCTTCTCCATTTCTGGGCTCTCTGTGTGATCCCCTTCTCCATACCCAGGCTCTCTGTGTGATCCCTTTCTCCATGCCAAGGCTCACTGTGGGATCCTCTTCTCCATCCCCAGGCTCTCTGTGTGATCCCCTTCTTTATCCCCAGGCTCTCTGTGTGATCCTATTTTCCATCCCCAGGCTCCCTCTGTGATCCCCTTCTCCATCACCAGGCTCCCTGTGTGATCACCTTCTCCATCCCCAGGCTCTCTGTGTGATCCCCTTCTCCATTCCTGGGCTCTCTGTGTGATCCCCCTTCTCCATCCCCAGGCTCTCTGTGTGATCCCCTTCTCCATCCCCAGGCTCTCTGTGTGATCCCCTTCTCCATCCCCAGGTTCTCTGTGTGATCCCCTTCTCCATTCCCAGGTTCTCTGTGTGTTGCACTTCTCTATCCCCATGCTTCCTGTGTGACCCCCTTCTCCAGGCCCAGCCTCACTGTGTGAATTCCTTCTCCATGCCCAGGCTCTCTGTGTGATCGCCTTATCCATCCAAAGCTCTCTGTGTGACCCTCTTCTCTGTGCCCAGTCTCTGTGATCCGCTTCTCTCTGCCCCGTCTCTGTGATCCACTTCTCCCTCCCCAGGCTCTCTGTGTGATCCTCTTCTCCATCCCTGGGTTGGCTGTGTGATCCCCTTCTCCATCACCAGGCTCTCTTTGCGATCCCCTTCTCCAACCCCAGGCTCTCTGTGTGATCCCCTTCTCAATGCCCAGGCTCTCGGTGTGATCCCCTTCTCCATCCCCAGGCTCCCTGTGTTATCCCCTTCTCCATGCCCAGGCTCTCTGTGTGATCTCCTTCTCCATCCCCAGCTCTCTGAGTAATCCCCTTCTCTCTGCCCAGTCTCTGTGATCTGCTTCTTTCTGCCCAGTCTCTGTGATCCACTTCATTCTGCCCAGGCTCTTTGTGTGATCCCCTTCTCCATCCCAGGCTCTCTGTGTGATCCCCCTTTTCCATCCCCAGGCTCTCTGTGTGATCCCCTTCTCCATCCCCAGGCTCCCAATGTAATCCCCTTCCCCATCCCCAGGCTCTATGTGTGATCCCCTTCTCCATCCCGAAACTCCCTGTGTGATCCCCTTCTCCATGCCCAGGCTCTCTGTGTGATCCCCCTTCTCCATCACCAGGCTCTCTTTGTGATCCCCATCTCCATCCCAAGGCTCTCTATGTGATGCCCTTCTCCATGCCCAGGCTTTTTCTGTGATCCTTTACTCCATGCCCAGGGTCTCTGTGTGGTACCCTTCTCCATCGCCAGGCTCGCTGTGTGATCCCCTGCTTTATCCCCAGGCTCCCTGTGTGATCCCCTTCTCAATCTTCAAGCTCTCTATGTGATTTCCTTCTCCAATCCTAGGCTCTCTGTGTGAACCTATTCTCCATCCCCAAGCATTCTGTGTGATCCCCTCCTCCATGCTCAAGCTCTCTCTGTGTGATCCTCTTCTCCATCCCCAGGCTCTCTCTGTGATCCCCTTCTCCATTCCTAGGCTCTCTGTGTGATCCCCTTCTTTTTCCTTAGGCTCCCTGTATGATCCCCTAATCCATCTCCAGGCACTCTGTGTGATTCCCATCTCCATCCCAAAACTCCCTATGTTATCCCCTTCTCCATCCCCGGGCTCTCTGTGTGATCCACTTCTCCCTACCCAATCTCTCTGTGTGATCCTCTTCTCCATGCCCAGGCTCTCTGTGTGATCCCCATCTCCATCTCCAAACGCCCTGTGTGATCCCTCTTCTCCATCCCCAGGCTCTGTGTGTGATCCCCTTCTCCATCCCCAGGCTCTCTGTGTGATCCCCTTCTCCATCCCCAGGCTCCCTGTATGATCCCCTTCACCAGCCCCAGGCTTTATGTGTGATCCCCTTCTCCATGCCCAGGCTCTCTGTGTGATTACTTTCTCCATGCCCAGGCTCTCTGAGTGATCCCCTTCTTCATCCTCAAGCTCTCTGTGTGATCCCCTTCTCCCTACCTAGTCTCTGTGATCAGCTTCTTTCTGCCCAGTCTCTGTGATCCAATTCTCCCTGCCCAGGCTCTCTGTGTGATCCCCTTCTCCACCCTTGGGCTCACTGTGTGATCAACTTCTCCATCCCCGGGCTCTCTGTGTGATCTCCTTCTCCATCCCCAGGCTCTCTGTGTGATCCACTTCTCCATCCCTGGGCTCCCTGTGTGACCTTCTCCATCCCCAGGATCCCTGTCAGATCCCCATCTCCATGCCAAGGCTCTCTGTGTGATACCCTTCTGCATCCCCAGGCTCCCTGTGTGATCCCCTTCTGCATCTCCAAGCTCTCTATGTGATCCCATTCTCCATCCCCAGGTGTTAAGGTCTGTAAAAAAGTCAAAATAACACCTGGTATTTTGCCAGGGAAATGTTAGAGTTCATAAACAAGTCTGGATGGTGCCTGGCAAAATGCCAGAGGGAGTGGTTTGAGAAATAACAAAAGCAAGCCATTAAGTGTGGAGATTCCTTATTGGTTGACTGATGTATCTAGTTTATGCTAATTAAGATAAGCTGTGCAAAATGTATAAATAGCTCTGTTGTCCTACAATAAACGGCTTCCATTCCTGCTGCATCAACGTACACAACTTATTCGTCACCCCCCGGTTATTCTGCTGCAGCCGGACTGTGGCACCCAGGCTCTCTCTGTGATCTCCTTCTACATCTCCAGGCTCTCTGTGTGATCCCCTTCTCCAACCCCAGGCTCCCTGTGTGATCCCCTTCTTTATTCCCAGGCTCACTGTGTGATCCCCTTCTCCATCCCCAGGTTCCCTGTATGATTATTTTCTCCATCGCCAGGCACTCTGTGTGATCCCCTTCTCCATCCCCAAACTCCCTGAGTGATCCCCTTCTCCATCCTCAGGATCTCTGTGTGATCCCCTTCTCCATCCCCATTCTCTCTCTGTGATCCCCAACTCCATGCCCAGGCTCTCTGTGTGATCCCCATCCCCATCCCCAAACTCCCTGTGTGATCCCTCTTCTCCATCCCCAGGTTATCTGTGTGATTACCTTCTCCATGCCCAGGCTCTCTGTGTGATCCCCATCGCCATCCCCAAACTCCCTGTGTCATCCCCTTCTCCATACCCAGGCTCTCTGTGTGATCCCTCTTCTCCATCCCAAGGCTCTCTGTGTGAACCCCTTCTCCATCCCAAGGCTCCCTGTGTGATCCCCAACTCCATCCCTAAGCATTCTGTGTGATCCAGTCCTCCATCCCCAATCTCTCTGTGTGATCCCCTTCTCCATGCCCAGTCTCTCTGTGTGATCCCCAACTCCATCCCCAAACTCCCTGTGTGATCCCCATCTTCATCCCCAAACTCCTTGTGTGTGCCCCTTCTTTATGCCCAGTCTCTCTGTGTGATCCTTCTTCTCCATCCCAAGGCTCTCTGTGTGATCCCCTTCTTTATTCCCAGGCTCTCTGTGTGATCCCCCTTTCCATCCCCAGGCTCCCTGTGTGATCCCATTCTCCACCCCAGGCTCCCTGTGTGATCACCTTCTCCACCCCAGGCTCTCTGTGTGATCCCCTTCTCCATCCCTGGGCTCTCTGTGTGATCCTCATAATTATCTCCATACTCCCTGTGTGATCCCCTTCTCCATCCCCAGGCTCCCTGTGTGATCCTGTTCTCCATCCCCAGGCTCCCTGTGTGATCCCCTTCTCCATCCCCAGGCTCTCTGTGTGAACCCCTTCTCCATCCCCAGGCTCTCTGTGTGATTTTCTTCTCCATCCCCAGGCTCTCTGTGTGATCCCCTTCTCCATGCCGAGGCTCCCTGTGTGATCCTTTTCTTCATCCCCAGGCTCCCTGTGTGATCTTCTTCTCCATCCCCAGGCTCACTGTGTGATCCCCTTCTCCATCCCTGGGCTCTCCATGTGATCCCCTTCTCCATTCCCAGGCTCTTTGTGTGACCTCTTCTTTATGCCCAGGCTTTCTGTGTGATCCCCTTCTCCATCCCCAGGCTCCCTGTGTGATCCCCTTCTTTATGCCTAGGCTCTCTGTGTGATCCACTTCTCCATCCCCAAGCTCTCTGCGTGATCCCCTCTTCCATGTCCAAGCTCTCTCTTTGTGATCCCCTTTTCCATTCCCAGGCTCTCTGTGTGATCCCCTTCTCCATACCCAGGCTCCCTGTGTGATCCCCTTGTCCATGCCCGAACTCCCTGTGTGATCCCCTTCTCCATGCCCAGGCTCTCTGTGTGATCTACTTCTCCATCCCCAAGCTTTCTGTGTGATCTGCTTCTTTCTGCCCAGTCTCTGTGATCCAATTCTCCCTACCCAGGCTCTTGTGTAATCCCTTCTCCATCCCCAGGCTCCCTGTGTGATCTTCTTCTCCATCCTTAGGCTCCCTGTGTGATCCCCTTCTCCATTCCCAGGCTCTCTGTGTGATCCTTATATCCATCCCCAAACTTCCTCTGTGATCCTCTTCTCCATCCCCAATCTCTCTGTGTGATTCCCTTCTCCATCTCAAAGCTCTCTATGTGATCCCCTTCTCCATTCCCAGGCTCTCTGTGTGATCCCCTTCTTTATCCCTAAGCTCTCTGTGTGATTCACTCCTCCATGCCCAAGCTTTCTCTTTGTGACACCCTACTCCATCACAAGGCTCTTTGTGTGATCCCCTTCTTCATCCCCAGGCTCTCTGTGTGATTCAATTCTCCATCCCCAGGCTCCCTGTGTGATCCCCTTCTCCATGCCCGAACTCCCTGTGTGATCCCCTTCTCCATGCCCAGGCTCTCTGTGTGATCTACTTCTCCATCCCCAAGCTTTCTGTGTGATCTGCTTCTTTCTGCCCAGTCTCTGTGATCCAATTCTCCCTACCCAGGCTCTCGTGTAATCCCTTCTCCATCCCCAGGCTCCCTGTGTGATCTTCTTCTCCATCCTTAGGCTCCCTGTGTGATCCCCTTCTCCATTCCCAGGCTCTCTGTGTGATCCTTATATCCATCCCCAAACTTCCTCTGTGATCCTCTTCTCCATCCCCAATCTCTCTGTGTGATTCCCTTCTCCATCTCAAAGCTCTCTATGTGATCCCCTTCTCCATTCCCAGGCTCTCTGTGTGATCCCCTTCTTTATCCCTAAGCTCTCTGTGTGATTCACTCCTCCATGCCCAAGCTTTCTCTTTGTGACACCCTACTCCATCACAAGGCTCTTTGTGTGATCCCCTTCTTCATCCCCAGGCTCTCTGTGTGATTCAATTCTCCATCCCCAGGCTCCCTGTGTGATCCCCTTCTCCATTCCAAGGCTCCCTGTGTGATCCCCTTCTCCATCCCCAGGCTCCCTGTGTGATCCCCTTCTCCATCCCCAGGCTCCCTGTGTGATCCCCTTCTCCATTCACAAGCTCTCTGTGTGATCCCTTTCTCCATCCTTAAGCTCTCTGTGTGATCCCCTTCTAGATCTCCAAGCTCTCTATGTGATCTCCTTCTCCATTCCCAGGCTCTCTGTGTAATCCCCCTCTGCATCTTCAAGCTCTCTGTGTGATCCCCTTTTTAATCCCCAGGCTCTCTGAGTGATCTTCTTCTCCATCCCCAGGCTCCCTGTGTGATCCCCTTCTCCATTCCCAGGCTCTCTGTGTTTTCCACTTCTCCATCCCAAGCCTAACTATGTGATACCCTTCTCCATGCCCTGGCTCTCTATGTGTTTCCCATCTCCATCCCCAAACTTCCTCTCTGATCCGCTTCTCCATGTCCAGGATCTCTTTGTGATCCGCTTCTGCATTCCCAGGCTCTCAGTGTTATCCCCCTTCTCTATCCCCAGGCACTCTGTGTTATCGGAACTCCATGCCCAAGCTCTCTCTTTGTGACTCCCTTCTCCATGCCCGGGCTCTCTGTGTGATCCCTTCTCCATCCCCAGGCTCTCTCTGTGATCTCCTTCTCCATGCCCATGCTCTCTGTGTGATCCTCATCTCCATCCTTAAACTCCCTGTGTGATCCCCTTCTCCATCCCCAGGCTCTCTGTGTGAACCCCTTCTCCATCCGCAGGGTCTCTTTGTGATCCCCTTCTTTATCTCCAGACTCTCTGTGTGATCATTTTCTCCATGTCCAGGCTCTCTGTGTGATCACAGTCTCCATCCCCAGGCTCCCAGTGTGATCCCCTTCTCCATCCCCAAGCTCTCTGTGTGATTCCCTACTCTATTTCCAGCTCTCTGTGTAATCCTGTTCTCCATCTCCTAGCTCTCTATGTGATCTACTTCTCAATTCCCAGGCTGTCTGTGTAATCCCCTTCTCCATCCCCAGGCTCTCTGTGTGATCCCCTTCTTCATCCCCAGGCTCTCTGTGTGATCTTCTTCTCCATCCCCAGGCTCCCTGTGTGATCCCCTTTTTTTATTCCCAGGCTCTCTGTGTGATCCTCTTCTCCATCCCCAGCTACCTGTGTGATCCCCTTCTCCATCCCCAGGCTCCCTATGTAATCTTCTTCTCCATCTCAAAGATTTCTATGTGATCCCCTTCTCCATGCCCAGCCTGTCTGTGTGATTGCCTTCTCCATGCCCAGGCTCTCTGTGTGATCTCCTTCTCAATCCCCAAGCTTTCTGTGTGATCCCTTTCTTGCTGCCCAGTCTCTGTGATCTGCTTCTTTCTGCCCAGTCTCTGTGATCCACTTCTCCCTACCCAGGCTCTCTGTGTGATCCTCTTCTCCATCCCAGGGCTCTCTGTGTGATCCCCTTCTCCATCCCCAGGCTCCCTGTGTGATCTTCTTCTCCATCCTTAGGCTCCCTGTGTGATCCCCTTCTCCATGCCCAGGCTCTCTGTGTGATCCTTATATCCATCCCCAAACTTCCTCTGTGATCCGCTTCTCCATCCCCAGGATCTCTGTGTGATCCCTTTCTCCATGCCCAGGCTCCCTATGAGATCCCCATCTCCATCCCCAAAGTCCCTGTGTGATCCCCTTCTCCATCTCAAAGCTCTTTATGAGATCCCCTTCTCCATTCCCAGGCTCTCTGTGTGATTTCCTTATTTGTCCCTAAGCTCTCTGTGTGATTCCCTCCTCCATGTCCAAGCTCTCTCTTTGTGACACCCTACTCCATCACAAGGCTCTTTCTGTGATCCCCTTCTTCATCCCCTGGCTCTCTGTGTGATCCAATTCTCCATCCACAGGCTCCCTGTGTGATCCCCTTCTCCATCCCCAGGCTCCCTGTGTGATCTCCTTCTCCATTTCCAGGCTCTCTGGGTGATCCCCTTCTCCATTCACAAGCTATCTGTGTGATCCCTTTCTGCATCCTTAAGCTCTCTGTGTGATCCCCTTCTAGATCTCCAAGTTCTCTGTGTGATTCCCTACTCTATTTCCAGCTCTCTGTGTAATCCTGTTCTCCATCTCCTAGCTCTCTATGTGATCTACTTCTCCATTCCCAGGCTCTCTGTGTAATCCCCTTCTCCATCCCCAAGCCCTCTGTGTGATCCCCTCTTCCATGTCCAAGCTCTCTCTTTGTGACCCCCTTTTCCATCCCCAGGCTCTCTGTGTGATCTTCTTCTCTATCCCCAGGCTCCCTGTGTGATCCACTTCTCTATTCCCAGGCTCTCTGTGTGATCCTATTCTCCATCCCCAGGCTCCCTGTGTGATCCCCTTCTCCATCCCCAGGCTCTCTGTGTGATCCCCTTCTCCATCCCCAGGCTCTCTGTGTGATCCCCTTAACCATCCCTCGGCTCCCTGTGTGATCCCCTTCTCCATCCCCAGGCTCTCTCTGTGATCCACTTCTCCATCACCAGGCTCACTGTGTGATCCCCTTCTCCATGCCCAATCTTTCTATGTGATCCCATTCTCCATCCCCAGGCTCCCTGTGTGATCCCCTTCTCCATGCTCAGGCTTTCTGTGTGATCCCCTTCTCCATCCCCAAGCTCTCTGTGTGATCCCCTTCTCCATCCCCAGGCTCCCTCTGTGATCCCCTTCTCCATCCCTGGGCTCACTGTGTGATCCCCTTCTCCATCCCCAGGATCCCTGTGTGATCCCCATCTCCATGCCCAGGCTCTCTGTGTGATCCCCTTCTCCATTCCCAAGCTCCCTCTGTGATCCCATTCTCCATGCCCAGGCTCCCTGTGTGATCTTCTTCTATATTTCCAAGCTCTCTATGTGATCCCCTTCTTTATTCCCAGGTTCTCTGTGTGATCCCCTTTTCCATCCCCAAACACTCTGTGTGATCCCCCTCTCCAATGCTCAAACTCTCTCTTTGTGACCCCCTTTTTCATCCCAAGGCTCTCTGTGTGATCCTCTTCTTCATCCCCAGGCTCTCTATGTGATCCACTTCTCCATCTGCAGGCTCCCTGTGTCATCCCCTTCTCCATTCCCAGGCTTTCTGTGTGATCCCCTTCTCCATCCCCAGTCTCTCTGTGTGATCCCCCTTCTCCATCCCCAGGATCTGTGTGTGATACCATTCTCCATTTCCAAGCTCTCTGTGTGATGCCCTACTCCATCCCCAGGCTCTCTGTGTGATCCCCTTCTCCATCCTTCAGCTCTCTGTGTGATCCTCTTCTCCATCCCCAGGCTTCATGTGTGATCCCCTTCTCCATCCTCAAGCTCTCTGTGTGATCCTCATCTCCATCATTAAACTACCTGTGTGATCCCCTTCTCCATCCCCAGGCTCTCTTTGTTATCCCCTTCTCCATCCCCAGACTCCCTGTGTGATCCCATTCTCCATGCCCAGGCTCTCTGTGTCATCCCTGACTCCATCCCCAGGCTCCCAGTGTGATCCCCTTCTCCATGCCCAGGCTCTCTGTGTGATCTCTTTCTTTATCGCCAGGCTCCCTGTGTGATCCCCTTCTCCCTGCCCAGTCTCAGTGATCCGCTTCTTTCTGCCCAGTCTCTGTGATATACATCTTTTCTGCCCAGGCTTTCTGTGTGAACCCCATCTGCATCCCCTGGATGTCTCAGTGATCCCCTTCTCCATCACCAGACTCCCTGTGTGATCCCCTTCTCCATCCCCAGACTCTCTGTGTGAACCCCTTCTCCATCCGAAGGCTCCCTGTGTAATCCCCTTCTCCATCTCCAAGCTCTCTATGTGATCCATTTCGCCAATCCCAGGTTCTATGTGTTGTCCCCTTCTCCATCACCAAGCTCTCTGTGTGATCCCCTCCTCCATGCTCAAGCTCTCTCTTTGTGACCCCCTTCTCCATCCCAAGGCTCTCTGTGTGATCCCCTTCTTCATCCCCAGGCTCTCTGTGTGATATCCTTCTCCATCCCCAGGCTCCCTGTATGATCCTTTTCTTTATCCCAAGGCACTCTGTGTGATCCCCTTCTCTATCCCCAAACTCCCTGAGTGATCCCCTTCTCCTTCCCCAGGCTCTCTGTGTTATCCCCTTCAGCATCCCCAATCTGTCTGTGTGAGCCCTTTCTCCATGCCCAGGCTCTCTGTGTGATCCCCATCTCCATCCCCAAACTCTTTGTGTGTCCCACTTCTCCATTACCAGGCTCTCTGTGTGATCCCTCTCCTCCATCCCCAGGCTCTCTGTGTGATCCCCTTCTTCATCCCCAGGCTCCCTGTGTGATCCCCTTCTCCATCCCTGTGCTCTCTGTGTGATCCTCTTCTCCATCCCCAAGCTCTCTGTGTGATCCCCTTTTCCATGCCAAGTCTCTGTGATCCACTTCTTTCTGCCCAGTCTCTGTGATCCACATCTTTCCTGCCCAGGCTCTCTGTGTGATCCCCATCTCCATCCTCAGGCTCTCTGTGTGATCCCCTTCTCCATGCCCAGGCTCTCTGTGTGATCCCCATCTCCATCCCCAGGATCACAGTGTGATCCCCTTCTCCATCCCCAGGCTCTCTGTGTGATCCCCATCTCCATCCCCAGGATCACAGTGTGATCCCCTTCTCCATGCCCAGGCTCTCTGTGTGATCACCTTCTCCATACCCAAGCTCTCTGTGTGATCCCGTTCTCCATCCCCAGGCTCTCTGTGTGATCCCCGGCTCCATCCCTGGGCTCTCTGGGTGATCCCTGTTCTCCATCCCTAGGCTCTCTGTGTGATCTCCTTCTCCATTGCAAGGCTCTCTGTGAGATCTCCTTCTCCATCCCCAGGCTCCCTGTGAGATCACCTTCTCTATCCCGAGGCTCTCTGTGTGATCCCCTTCTCCATCCCTGGGCTCTCTGTGTGATCCTCATCTCTATCTTCATACTCCCTGTATGATCCCCTTCTCCATCCCCAGGCTCTCTGTGTGATCCCCCTTCTCCATCCCAAAGCTCTTTGTGTGATCCCCTTCTCCATCCCCAGGCTCTCTGTGTGATCCCCTTCTTTATCCCCGGGCTCTCTGTGTGATCCCCTTCTCCATCCCCTGCTTTCTGTGTGATCCCCTTCTCCATCCCCGGGCTCTCTGTGTGATCCTTTTCTCCATCCTCAGGCTCCCTGTGTGATCCCCTTCTCCATCCCCAGGCTTTCTGTGTGATCCCCTTCTCCATGCCCAGGCTCTCTGTTTGATCCCCTTCTCCATTTCCAGGCTATCTGTGCAATCCCCTTCTCCATCCCCAGGCTTTCTGTGTGATCCTTTTCTCCATCCCCAAGCTTTCTGTGTGATCCCCTTCTCCATGCCCAGGCTCTCTGTTTGATCCCCTTCTCCATTTCCAGGCTATCTGTGCAATCCCCTTCTCCATCCCCAGGCTTTCTGTGTGATCCTTTTCTCCATCCCCAGGCTTTCTGTGTGATCCCCTTCTCCATCCCCATGCTCTCTCTGTGATCCCCTTCTCCATCCCCATGTTCTATCTGTGATCCCCTTCTCCATCCCCAGGCTCTCTGTGTGATCCTTTTCTCCATCCCCAGGCTCCCTGTGTGATCCCCTTCTCCATCCTCAGGCTCTCTGTGTGATCCCCTTCTCCATCCCAGGCTCTCTGTGTGATTTCCTTCTCCATCCCCAGGCTCCCTGTGTGATCCCCTTCTCCATTTCCAGGCTCTCTGTGTGATCCTCTTCTCCAACCCAAGCTCTCTGTGATCCCCTTCTCCATGCCTAGGCTCTCTGTGTGATCCTCATCTCCATCCCCAAACATCCTCTGTGATCCGCTTCTCCATCCCCAAGGACTCTGTGTGATCCCCTTCTTCATCCCCAATCTCTCTTCGTGATACACTTCTCCATGCCCAGGCTCCCTATGAGATCCCCATCTCCATCCCCAAACTCCCTGTGTGATCCCCTTCTCCACACAAAGGCTCTCTGTGTGATCCCCCTTCTCCATCCCCAGGCTTTCTGTGTGATCCCCTTCTCCATCCCCAGGCTCCCTGTGTGATCCCCTTCTCCATCCCCAGGCTCCCTGTGTGATCCCCTTCTCCATCTCCAAGCTCTCTATGTGATCCACTTCTCCATTCCCAGGCTCTATGTGTGGTCCCCGTCTCCATCACCAAGCTCTCTGTGTGATCCCCTCCTCCATGCTCAAGCTCTCTCTTTTTGACCCCCTTCTCCATCCCAAGGCTCTCTGTGTGATCCCCTTCTTCATCCCAAGGCTCTCTGTGTGATCCCCTTCTCCATTTTCAGGCTCTCTCTGTGATACCCTTCTCCATCTCCAGGCTCCCTGTATGATCCTTTTCTCCATCCCCAGGCACTCTTTGTGATGCCCATCTCCATCCCCAAACTCCCTGAGTGATTTCCTTTTCCATCCCCAGGCTCTCTGTGTGATCCCCTTCTCCTTCCCCAATCTCTCTGTGTGATCCCCATCTCCATCACCAAACTCTCAGTGTGATCCCCTTCTCCATCCCCTGGCTCTCTGTGTGATCCCTCTTCTCCATCCCCAGGCTCTCTGTGTGATCCCCTTCTCCATCCCTGGGCTCTCTGTGTGATTCCTGTTCTCTATAACCAGGCTCTCTATGTGATCCCCTTCTCCATCCCCAGGCTCCCTGTGTGATCACCTTCTCCATCTCCAGGCTCTCTGTGTGATCCACCTTCTCCATCCCCGGGCTCTCTGTGTGATCCCCTTCTCCATCCCCGGGCTCTCTGTGTGATCCCCTTCTCCATCTGGGGCTCTCCGTGTGATCCCCTTCTCCATCCCCATGCTCTCTGTGTGATCCCCTTCTCCATCCCCAGGTTCTATCTGTGATCCCCTTCTCTATCCCCAGGCTCTCTGTGTGATTCCTCTTTTCCATCCCCAGGCTCTCTCTTTGATCCCCTTCTCCATGCCCAGGCTCTCTCTTTGATCCCCTTCTCCAATTCCAGGCTCTCTATGTGATCCCCTTCTCCATCTCCAAGCTCTCTATGTGATCCCCTTCTCCCTGCCCAGTCTCTTTCATCTGCTTCTTTCTGCCCAGCCTCTTTGATCCACTACTCCCTGCCCAGGCTCTCTGTGTGATCCCCTTCTCCATCCCCAAGCTCTCTGTGTGATCCCCTTCTCCATCCCCAAGCTCTCTGTGTGATCCCCTCTTCCATACCCAAGCTCTCTGTTTTGTGGCCCCCTTTTCCATCTTCAGGCTCTCTGTGTGATCCCCTTCTTCATCCCCAAGATCTTTGTGTGATCCCCTTCTCCATGCCCAGGCTCCCTATGAGATCCCCATATCCATCCCCAAACTCCCTGTGTGATCCCCTTCTTCACACAAAGGCTCTCTGTGGGATTCCCCTTCTCCATCCCCAGGCTCCCTGTGTGATCCCCTTCTCTGTCCCAAGGCTCTCTGTGTGATTCCCTTCTCCCTGCTCAGGCTCTATGTGTGATCCCCTTGTCCATCCCCAGGATCCCTATGTGATCCCCTTCTCCATCTCCAAGCTCTCTATGTGATCCCCTTTTCCATTCCCAGGCTCTCTGTGTGATCCCCTTCGCAATCCCCAAGCTCTCTGTGTGATCCCCTCCTCCAAGTCCAAGCTCTCTCTTTGTGACCCCCTTCTCCATCCCAAGGCTCTCTCTGTGATCCTCTTCTCCATCCCAAGGCTCCTTGTGTGATCCATTTCTTTATCCCCAGGCTCCCTGTGTGATCTGCTTCTCCCTGCCTATGCTCTCTGTGTGATTCCCTTCTCCCTGCTCAGGCTCTATGTGTGATCCCCTTGTCCATCCCCAGGATCCCTATGTGATCCCCTTCTCCATCTCCAAGCTCTCTGTGTGATTCCCTTCTACATGCCCAGTCTCTCTCTGTGATCCCCTTCTCCATCCCCAGGCTCCCTGAGTGATCCCCTTATTTATCCCCAGGTTCACTGTGTGATCCCCATCTCCATCCCCAAACTCCCTGTGTGATCCCATGCTCCATCCCCAGGATCTCTGTGTGATCCCCTTCTTTATCCTGAATCTCTCTGTGTGATAACCTTCGACATGCCCAGGCTCTCTGTGATTCCCTCCTCCATGCTCAAGCTCTCTCTTTGTGACCCCCTTCTCCATCCCAAGGCTCTCAGTGTGATCCCGTTCTTCATCCCCAAACTCCCTGTGTGATCCCTTTCTCCATCCCCAGGCTCCCTTTGTGATCCCCTTCTCCATGCCCAGGCTCTCTGTGTGATCCCCTTCTCCATCCCCAAACTCCCTGTGTGATCCCCTTCTCCATCCCCAGGCTCCCTGTGTGATCCCCTTCTCCATTCCCAGGCTCTCTATGTGATCCCCTTCTCCATGCCCAGGCTCTCTGTGTGATCCCCTTCTCCATCCCCAAGCTCTCTGTTTGATCCCCTTCTCCCTGCCCAGTCTCTGTGATCTGCTTCTTTCTGCCCAGTCTGTGTGATCCCCTTCTCCATCCCCTGGCTCTCTGTGTGATCCCCTTCTCCATCCCCAGGCTCTCTGTGTGATCCCTTTCTCTATCTGGGCTCCCTGTGTGATCTTCTTCTACATCCCCAGGCTCTCTGTGTGATCCCCTTCTCCATCCCCAGGCTCCTTGTGTGATCCCCTTCTCCATGCCCAGGCTCTCTGTGTTATCCTCTTCTCCATTCCCATGCTCTCTGTGTGATCTAAAGTAAGTTTCTGTTTTATAAATAAAAGTTATAATATGTTGCATTACACAAAAATTTTTGAAATCCATAGGTGTTCCACTTTGTCAGGAGGCCAAATTCACTACTCACTTTCCCATAACATCCACTATAATAAAGGCAAAAGATTGAACAATACAAGTAGCCATAAGAATGAGATACAAACTAAAATAAAAAGTCTAGTTTATCACTATAATTATTTCTCCACCATGGGGAATAATCAGAGGATGACTCTTTAGTTATGACTTTTCTCTTATCCATCTGACCTTTTATCCTGGGATGACTATGTTTAGTGCCTTTTAGTAGATACCACCAGCCTGGGCATTAAATCAATATGGAAATTAAACTGGCAATCCAGAACACATTGATTTATGAGGTTGCATTTCTCCTTTATATTTCATAATATTTTTGGACATTCATAAATTAAACATAAAATCAATTTAAATTAAAAGGGGCAGTAACCCTCAGGTAGATGCTTAATGGTTTATTAGTTTATGAAATATATAAGGTATACTAAACTTTATATTGGTTTTATTATTATTTAATATTTTCTACATACTCAAAGGTACTATCAATTTGTGTTCATTCAGGACCCAATTGCCCAGTTTTTTAATTATATAGCCTGCCTTATTTTACAATTAAACTTTTGTTCATTCATTTTATTCTAAATGTTGGTTCTTCAAAAAAACATGTTAGGAGAAAAAAAATGACATTTTTGTACTTTAGAAGTTCCATTAAAACTTAGAAACAGTGCCCTCTTTGGGAGCATTTTTATTTGCAACTAATAATACTTTAAAAGTTATGTGTTTAGTGGGCTGGGAATGTGGCTCAGGCAGTAGCGAGCTCGTCTGGCATGTGTGCGGCCGGGGTTCGATCCTCAGCACCACATACCAACAAAAATGTTGTGTCCGCCGAGAACTAAGAAATAAATATTAAAAATTCTCTCTCTCTCTCTCCTCTCTCTCTCTCTTTAAAAAAGTTATGTGTTTAGAGAACATTTAAGGATGTGAGAATGTTTACAAGATAATACTATGAGAAAGACATAACATGTCCTAAATTATTTACTTGCATTATATAGGCATTCATTTTATTCAATGCATCTCTCATTGTATTTCTAGTGCATGCATATCATCAAGAATAAAGCAGAGAAAAGAAAAAAAGCAGATGTAGGAATGCCTTCATGGAGCCTGCATTCTAAAAAGAAACAAATATTAAACCATGAATTATATAAGTCACATTAAGCAGGAATGTTTAGTAGTAATTATTGTGTAGTAACCACTATTCCCCGTGCATTAGTCCATATCATCCTCCTAACAGCATTACAAAGGAAATACAGCTATTATCCCTATACAGATGTGAAAACTGAGGCACAAAAATATTAAGTAACTAGTCCATGTCCAACAGCTGGAAAGTGATGATGCTGAGTCATAGCATAGACACGGGCTGTCTAGCATTAAAGTGTAGGGGCTAAACCCCTTGGTTCAGCCTTTCTAGTATGGTGAATCCTTACAAAGGGTTGAACTTGCTGCTATAACAAGACACATGTGGTGCTTGGAAAATTGAGCAAAAATTTTCTCTGGGAAATAATTGTTGGAATGAGTTTTCAAGGCCGAGTGGGAACGAACTACATATGCATTAATATGAGCAAGAGAGGGAGGCTGACTTAAAGAGAATGTAATGTGCAAAGGGGTTGAAGTGAGAAGCATGAGAGGAGTTAGAGGAGCAGTGGGAAGTCCACAGTGGCTGTAGAGCAGTCAATGGGGATGTGGGCAGGAAAATCTGGAGTAAATTCCAGGAACACCCCTCTGAATTAGAACTGGACGCTCTGATTCCATTCTCTATATAGTCAACCTCTCCTTTATCAATAGACATCATGATAAGCTACAGTTAGAATCACTTGGGAGAGTCTTACAATTCCTCATCTCAGACCAACTATTTCAGAATCTCTGGAAAGGCACCAGGTTTTAATAGCTCTAAAGGATGCAATCAAGATTGAGAACTAGTTAGATGATTATCAGTTTATAAGATCTAGTGACATCTAAATTAGGAGAAACCTCCAGAACCAAAAATGTGAATAATATTATTATCATGATTGAGTGTAGTTTTGAATTATGAATACATGTCATAATTCATGTATGGAGGTGACATGAAGGAGTATCTGATGGGAACTGATGTGAGCTGCATGATACTCAAAAGAAGTATTGTTCTAATGGTGGTTCCATTCCCAGCTTTCCAAGAAATCTCCATACTGCTTTCCAAATTGGCTGCACCAATGAGCATGCTACAGGGACACTGCTGCATCGATGTTCATAGCAGCACAATTCACGATAGCAAGATTGTGGAACCAACCTAGATGCCCTTCAATAGATGAATGGATAAAAAAAATGTGGCATTTATACACAATGGAGTATTACTCTGCATTAAGAAACGACAAAATCATAGAATTTGGAGGGAAATGGATGGCATTAGAGCAGATTATGCTAAGTGAAGCTAGTCAATCGTTAAAAAACAAATACCAAATGACCCCTTTGATATAAGGGGAGTAAACAAGGACAGAGTAGGGACAAAGAGCTTGAGAAGAAGATTTACATTAAACAGGGATGAGAGGTGGGAGGGAAAGGGAGTGAGAAGGGAAATCGCATGGAAATGGAAGGCAATCCTCAAGGTTATACAAAATGATATATAAGAGGAAAGGAGGGGTAAGACAAGATAATACAAATGGAAGAAATAATTTACAGTAGAAGGGGTAGAGAGAGAAAAGGGGAGGGGAGGGGAGGGGAGGGGGGATAGTAGAGAATAGGACTGACAGCAGAATACATCAGACACTAGAAAGGCAATATGTCAATCAATGGAAGGGTAACTGATGTGATACAGCAATCTGTATACGGGGTAAAGTTGGGAGTTCATAACTCGCTTGAATCAAACTGTGAAATATGAGGTATTAAGAACTGTGTAATGTTTTGAACGACCAACAATAAAAAAATAAAAAATAAATAAATAAAGTATTGTTCTCAGTTTCATGTTGGGACAATCAGATGTGGAGTGCTGACCTCAGGTGAGAAAAGAGGAAAGGAGACAAGTCAAAGACTTAGGATGATATGAGCCTTTGATCTAGGGACATCTCTTCCCCCACAGTGCCCAGTGTTTACCTTCTGGGCTGAGAGAGAGAGATCTATAGGGTGGGGTGGGAAAAGTCAGGTTTGGGGTTTAACCTGAAAGTGCAGGCCTATGGAGCACTACTGAAAAGAAAAGAGCATGGAGATCTAGTGACCCATCAACAGCCTGCCCTGATGGAGAGTCCAGAGGGGGTGGTTGTCATTCAGGACCTTGCTGACATATTGAAGATGGGTCTCCATCCCAAACCTTCAGGAAGGCTTTGCCAAGTGATGATGTGCAGTGTCTGTATGAACGAAAAAGATTATGATGATTATAATAAACATTATTTATTTGATCCCCCTAAAATAAATGTGATTTTTCAACATAATAAAAAACTTGAAGTTGAAAGCATTTGATTGCAAGAACCCAAATGTTTTTAGAAGCAGAACTCTTTCCTCCTCCTCTTCCTCTTCCTTCTCCTTTTCCTCCTCCTCCTCCTCCTCCTCCTTTCTTTCTCTTTCCCTCTCTCCTCTCTCCTTTCTCTTCTCTCTCCCTTCCATTTAGTAAGTCAATAGTGAAATAAAGGAAATTAAGGAGAGTGAAATTGCATACGTTTTGTGGGTGTCTTTGAAGAATTAATTGAAGAACAGCATAAATAGACCAAGACATTAGAATGTAGGCTACTTCTGTGGACCAGGTAAGACATGGTAGTAGCTTGGAATGGAGCCTTAGTGGCAGTGGAAGAGGAAGAAGTGGCAAGTGTGAGATTTGGCCTCAAGCATCAACAATAGTTAAAGCAAAGGAGATTACGACAGATGGAGTAAGACAGATGGACATGGATGTACAATTATAAGAAACATATCATTTTGCCAGTTAGAGCTATTATCTCTATTTTCTCTCTCAAATCTTTTATCATCTTTTTATATTTTTTAGTGGGTAGCTGATAATGGAATGGTGGAATAAATATATAGCACACTCCTAATTTCATATAGAAAATAAACTGGAAAAATACTGACAAATGTAGATAGTGATGAACTCTGGATCGGTAGTATCACAGGGCGATTCCAAGAATAAAAATGGTCTCCACTTACAGAGCATATGCATGCCAGGCAACTTCAAGTCTCTTTGCTGACATTATCCACTTCATCCTCAATTTCTAAGGTATAGAAATGTTTCTTGGAGCTGGAAAATTTAAAATAGCATTAATTACTTCAACTGTTTAAAAATATACCATTCAAATTCATATAACATTGAGGTGAACTAAAACCACAACCCAGTGTCTTTCAGACATGAAAGACTCAATAATGACAATAATAGTTGCTGAACATTCATTGAGTGCCAAGCATCATGCTAAGCGTTTTGCAAGTATTAAAATTCTCACAAATAATTATCCCTATTTAGCCAGTGGAAAAGCCTATCCTAGAGAGTTCAAGTATGTTTTCCATGGTCTTATGTCTTTGTGATTCTGTAGAGTCTGAAATTCAGGGAAGGGATAAAGAGTTCAGGGTCCAGAGCTGGAGTCTCTCTCTCAAAAGAGACTTCCAAGGACCCCCTTAACTCTGATCTCTGAGTGTTTAAATTTAGTTATATTTATGGAAACTTTATTCATTTATTTACTTATCTATTTCAAATGTTCACTTACGCTTTTGATATTTTTAGAGCCCAATGTTTTCAAACATAGAAGAACACATAGTGATATAATCCCTCAAATGGTTATTGTCTTATTTTTACAAAAGAGGATGAATTCAAGTATTATAAGGTCTGTATAACAGGTTATAAACATTACCAATGGCAACCAAAGAAAGAAAAGTCAATAAATATATTGAATTGTGGGGATGCCTGGAATAATTTCCTGAAAATATAATGTAGCCATTTTAAGGTAATCATTTTTATTATTCCACCCCTCAATTCTACTAAGGCTTCATTCATAGTGACTGATTGTCAAAGAACTAAGACTGATTTCAAGTAGAACAATGTAGCACATGTTTAAAGGCAGTAAAATTGAGCTGATTAAAAAATGTTGGGCCAGGCACAATGGCACGTGCTTGTAATTAATCCCAGTGGCTTGGGAGGCTGAAACAGGACAATCAGGAGTTCCCTGACCACTAACCCCGGGGACCCAATCACTGACCCTGACCTTGGAGTGCAGCCCCCCTCAACCTTCATTGGATGGAATTCTCCCCTGAATCTCTTGTTCCCCAATAAAAGGCTACTCCCGGGTGTGTTCTCTCTCTCTCTCCTGCTAGCCCTGAGTAATCCTCACTGCCCTGCTGGGCGGATAGAGGAGGGAACCAGAGAGGGGAGCCGTCTCGGACCTGGCAATAGAAATAAGGTAACTGAGTCTGTGTGTTTTATTTCGATCTCATCTAGCTAACTTTATGCCTAGAACCTCATTAATGAAACCATTGCGCAGGCCGCATGGTGGAGATGGGATGTTCCACTTGTATGAGGTACAAATTAGACAAATAGAAAAAAAAGTAGACAAAACCCTAGAGACACAAAGTAGAATTGTAGCTTCCAGAAGCTGGGAGAAGCTAGAACAGAGATATTGTTTAATAAGAACAGAGTTTCAGGGGCTTCAGTTGTGGCTCAGTGATAGAGCACTTGCCTTACTCATGGGAGGCACTAGGTTCAATCCCCAGCACTACATAAAAATTAATAAAATAAGAGTTTTGGGTCCATCTACAACTAAAAATATTTTTAAAAGAGAACAGAGTTTCAGTTTCATAAGATGAAGAGTTCTGGAGATGGATGGTGACGACTGCAGAACAATGTAAATACACTTAATACCAGTGAGACACAAACTTCAAAATGATTAAGATGGTGACTTCTATATTATTCATATTTTTTGCAATAAAACAAACTGGGGAAAAATACGCAAAATGTCCTGGTAAGAGTACCTATAACAGGAAAGTTAGATATAGAAATGGGTCTAGCAAATGAGAAACAGCCAGCTCAGACACACAATTTGATAGTGGAAAGTTCTAGAGAATGGATAGGAAGAATCGAGGGACCTGCAACCCACAGAGGTCCAAGCAGAAAAGAAGCATTTGGCTTTGGTACAGCCAGGCAGCAGGAAGCCAGGATTCATGTCAGAACTCTTACGCCATGCAAGAACAGTCCCAGCCCTCAGAGTGGCTGCTAACTACCAGCACAGGACTAAGAAGGGAAAGGACAATTTTAGAGCTTCAAAGTATCTACAGGTCCATATGGGCAGCATGACTTTGAAGCAAGCATTATGAGGCCTGTTTCCAGAATTGTTGGAAAGGCCTTCATTATCCCTTCCCCAAAAAGTTCCTGAGGACTGGATACCCTAATGGCCTTAGCTACAGGAAAAGAAAGAATGCAGATGCTGGGAACCAAGGACACCTGGCAGGTAGGGGCTCAAAATGTTTTCCATGCTGTTAACCAAAAAACAAAACAAAAATAACGTAGATGAAATAAATTGGCATTCTTTTATAAAGGTCCTGAATCCTGAATCCATTTTTTTCAGGGAGAAAATCATCACAAGGGATTCAAGAGGGCAGAATACTTTCATTCCTTTGTCTGTCTTTAGGTTGAAACCTCAAAATTCGAGTATATCCAATTTTGAGCTTAAAATGCCTTGAAACTCTATTATATTCTACATTTTAGAAAGTCATAGGCAGAGAAAGGGTAACTGCATCTAATTTGCAACGCATGCCTAGTCATAATGTTAATTCACAGGACTTGTGTTAATAATATTATACACTTCAAAGCAAATCCTGTGCATTCTACAGAATTAACTAGAGTTGTTCGGGGGCCTGTTAACAAGTTGCTGAAATGCAGAAGCTTTTGGATTTGTTGGGCAGTCGTAGCCTATTACAGGTTGTGTCAAGGCAATTTCAGGGACAGGCAAAAGAGAATTGCTGCTCTTGGTGAAGCCTTAGGCACTGCTTTCAGATTTCATTAAGTATGACATATACATGAATTCCAGACAACTATAATAGGTGGGCTCCAGTTTGAGAAATATTAGTTGTGAAAGGTAATCTTAGTACATATCTAAATGAGCAGGAAATTATTTGCTTTAATAAAGAATTTTTTTACTTAACAGTAGTCATTCATTTATGCAACAAATGCTTCCTGAGCCTTCTCAGAATTCCCATAGAATTTCAGGGTTACTCTAAGATACTATGGTTGACTAAGATATGATCATTCCCCTAAAGAAGCTGATATCCCTGAAGGTACATGTTAGCAATTAGTTATATCCAGGAGGTAACAGCTAACCCGTGAACAATAAAAATGATAGAGACAACATCTTTTTTAAGCAGGAAATTCAAGGAAAGCTTCAAAAAGAAATTGTTAGTCTAGCTGAGCCTCAACAGGAATAGGATTTGAACAGATAGAGACTACAAGCAGAAAAGGCGAGTTAACAAGACACATACAGACAAGTGAGCAAAGAATGAGGACAGAAAATCATAAGGCATGTGTGGGACATGGCAAAGGGATCAACTTGCCCAGGTGTAGACTTTGAGTAAGAGTGAGGTTTAGAAAAGAATCATAGAGATCAGCTGGAGCCAAATCAAAGAGAGCCATAAATGCCAGAATAAGAAATTCCTGATGGATTTGTTAGGCAATGAGGAGGTCCAAAGCTTTCTGCAAAGAGAAAGAACAGGATTGATGTTTATTGAATGAGAACAGCACTTGTTTTTGAAACACTGAGGATCTTCTAGGGAGAAAAAAAAAGATGGAGAGCAATATCAGATAAAAATGCACCACCACCGTTTGGTAGAGAATTTATGGTGACCTGATCTCACATGTGTGTTTAAGCTTATAAGCTGTAACACCACAAGTCGCTATGGCTCAGGGAAGGTTTACTTATAATACACAAGGAATGCCATGGTGCAGCCTAAACACACAATGCACTTTAGATTTGGTCCCCAAGGAGGAGCTCTTCCTCCCAGAAAAGCTTTTCAATGGCCCCACCATCACTGTTATTAGGGAACAAGAAGGTGTATGACAGAGGTACAGAATGGTGGCACTGTGAGCCCAGTCCAGGATGAAGAAAATGCAATTGTCAAAGGCATATTTTGTACAGGATAAAACCAAGCCCTCTCATTGATAGGGTCTAGAACAAGTAAAGGACATTCCAGAATGATCCAGACTCTTCTGGGGAAGAGCCATGTAAATGTCAGAGAAGATCGAGACAAGATCAGTTCAGAATCAATTCCCCATGAGGTTTCTGGTAAGTTTCTCATCAATACTTTAGTAGGGAGGGACTACAGACTTGTATGAAAATCCATCTGTATTCATGTGTGTAGTTACACCTAAGGTTGTTTAGGAAGTCAAATATCGCTCCAATTAGAATGTGGATTTGATCATTCACAAAGCATTCCTTTTATTAATTCTATCAAGTGTCAAGAGGAACTACTTTAGGGATAAGAATATATTATTAATTAGTGAATTAAGAGCTCTCTTTAGAAATTTAAAGTTAAGATTCTTGTGTCCAGAGAATGTGTTTGTTGGCAGGTCAAGTGAATTGGTGAACTATTATTATACAGTCGATGAATTTAACTCTAATTAAGGAACTGTAAAGTTTTGCTACATCCCTCATTTTTAGTTCAGTTAACTCACTTACTGAATTAATATTATCATCAAAAGTTGATATGATAATTTGTAATAATTTGATCTTTAATAAAAGTACTGGATACTGGATATGCAGATTTAAAACATTCTGAGCTTCAGGTATGTTTTTAATTATAAATTAAGAGCCAAATTTACAAAACATTACTGGTGTTTTATCATTTTTTAGGAATCCACCATTAAATCATAAATTTAGAAGTCAACATGTGTTTTACGTCCCAGTCTTCTGGATTTTTCTTCCTTATTATCACTCACATGTACAGGCAGTTGGACTGCATAAGTTCAAGGAACTCTCAAACACAAGATTTTTCATAAGGCAGGTTCATACTTCAAGACAGACCCCAGTTCCTTTATACAGAAGACCATTTGTGCAATTGTTTTCCAACTGCACACTTACAACAAACAAACAAAAAAAAACTAAACCAACTCTAAAACAAAAAGTAGTATTAGTCCACAAATCACTCAAGCATAAGCTTCACAAGAGCAGGGAACCTTGCCTATCACATACTCTAAAGACAGGAGAAGTGAAGGCTCAGGGGGAGCCACAGGACACAGCTTTCCTCCTCTTGTTTAAGTTTAAAGAGGGAATAGCCCAGGGATCCGGCTTTGATTGGACTGAGGGGCCCTCCAAACAACAGGAGCTAAGGCCCTCTCTGTAGTCAGTTCTTGGAGTTGGGCTACCACTGCCAGCAGGGGGCAGTAGCCACCAGCAAATCCACCCCGCTCGAGGAACCTGTGCTGGCTGCTTGGACTCACCAAAGATTCCCTCTTCCTGGGCCGTGGCCTGAAAGAACTGGAACAACTGTTCTGTATAGCCTGCCTCTGCAGAAGGAAGACCTAGATCCAAGTCCTGCCTGGGCAGAACCCTGCCCTGAGCACGGCAAGCACAGGGGGAGCCTTACCAGTATCTGGCAGTTGTCCCTGGCGGAGGAAGGCGGCAGCCTGTGCAAAGGTCTTGAGCAGTGGACTGAGCAGGCGGCAGAGGAGAAGGAAGAAGTCGGGGCAGCATGACTGCTGGCTGAGCTGAAGGGGAAGAGCCCAGGGTGAGGGCAGCTACCTGCGCCCTCTGCTGCCTCCCTCCTGGAGTGGCTTCTCCCAACACACCCTGAAGTACTGGCCCTCTGCCTCCTCAAAGTCATCACTGTCACTGTCAGTAAAGTCCCCACTGGGTTTCCACAGCAGCTTTGCACTCAAACGCTGACGCCGCGTGTGCAGTAGGTATTCAGTAAACATTTTCTGAGTCAATTTTGATCAATAAGCATCAAAGTGAAATTGTTATTCCTCAACAGTCCTATTTTGGCCTTTTAGACTGGAGTATTCTTGTAAAATTGTCCTGCACATTTCAGGACATCTAAGATTCCAGCTAAAGGCCAATAACATCCAAAATGAACAACCAAAAACATCCTCATTTTCAATGGTCCCTAAGAGGAATTAGTTTTTTGGTGTAGGGTTTTGTTGTTGTTGTTGTATTGCTTTGTTTTTATCTTACCAGGAATTGGACCCAGGGGTATTTAATATTTCAGCCACATCCCCAGCCCTTTTCATTTGTTTTTGTTTTTGTTTTGTTTTGAGCCAGGATATCTATCACTAAGTTTCTTAGGACCTTGCTAAATTGCTGAGGCTGACTTCAAACTTGCAATTTTCCTTCCTCAGCCTCTGGAGCCTCTGGGATTACAGGCCTGCACCACCATGCCCAGCTGGCACCAGTTTTAGGACCCAGTATGTGAAATGCATAATATATTATTGGTATCTGCAAATGAACCACAAGTAGCTTCATGAGACTCAGCAGAATCAAAGTTCATAAGTCTGGAAGATTTGAATATAGACTTGGATGATTCCATATATGAAGGAAAAAATGTTCACTTTGAAGAAAATGCCCAGTGTCCCAGAGGAAAGTGGATGCAGGAGATGGAATCCCCTATGAAGATAATGGTAGTCACATGTATCTTATGAGAAACAGCAAGTTTGATCTATCAGTCCTCTATGAAAACTATCTCCAAGTTTATAATGGAAGTGAAGGGGAAAGTAGGAATCACATTAGACTATACAGCAACTTTTCCAGAGCACAGCTAGTCTGTAGAGCTGTATTCAACTCTAACAGTGGCAAGCCTTGATAATCTGCCACCAAAAGAAATATGAACTGTCCAAATTAATATGCTAACTGAAATTAACATAGAAATCACATTTTTTTGCAATAATGCTCTTGTTTGAATTTTTCAACAAATATTGATTGCTTTTTAATGAAAAGAATTTTTAAAATATCCTAAGCATAACATATGGGCTCTAGATCAATTTTTTTATTGCAGATTGTACAGTAAAATCAGTAACTATTTTGACTTAAAGATTACAGAGCTTGTTGAGTTTGATGTTTGAAGAACATAAACTATTTCTCTTTCTTGGGATAATGGCCATGTCTAGATGACTAAAAAGGCCAGTCTGAGACATAGCTGACTCAGCTTTTATCTGACTGAGCATGTGACAATCTGAATTGCTTACCAAATTTGATGCTGTCGGCAGAAACTCTACCTTATCATTGTTCAAAATTCCAAATTTAATATATAACAGCAAAACTGTCAAGTTTTATACCTGGAGCTAACAAAAGAAATCTTTGGTGCTAATAAATCTGCAAATGAAAATACTAAATACCCAATGTTTAATACAGGAGTTGGCAAATATTTGCCATTTAATATGTATTTGTTAAATAAAAGAATAAAAGAGATAATCTCAGAAAGGAAATTTAGATTATTCTCAATATTTTAGGTTTATAGAGAGCAAAATAATGTCCCATATATTTTACAGGGATTTCCATCAAAATAGTTCAATATTCATGTTTGGTACTCACAAGAATAATAGCCAATTATTTGAAAAACACCCTTCTCTATTTTCAGATAGTGTCAGATTTTAAAAAAATACTAAAATACATTATATGAGTTATAACCTTGATTTAAAAAAAAAATCTTGATAGTTTCAGGAATTCAATGACTAGAAAGCCTGAGGAAATGTTTATGTTACAGCCACTCTTCCAAACTCTCTTCATAGAGAATAGACATTTACACAGCCCATAGTTCCTGAGCATGAGGCTCAGTGCATGCAACAGTCCTCTGTAAAGCAGTGAGCTCCATGTCCCTCTATCAAGATACTATGAACAAAAGCATATGGATGTTTAACTATAGGAACCGCCACAATGCTCAAGAGTCCCAGAATAGCACGCCTGGAAGGGAGCTGGAAAAGTATATTTCTTTTACAGAAAAAGAAACAGGCACGGTAAGTCTGAGTTATGTGTCCCAGGGTACAATGCAAGTTCATAGCCAAGATGAGACTGAAAATTAGATCGCTTAAATTCAGTCTCCTCAAATGCTGAGAATCCAAGATGAATTACTTAGGGCCATGAATAGATAAGCAAATATATCAGCAGACATAGTGAAGCAAGCATGCATAGCAAAAAACCTTTAAAAAGTCTACCTCACAACTCATTGGGCTTGTAGCCCACAAGGTGAAATTGGGAAGAGGCTGACTAATCTCACCATGGGCTTCAGGAGCATAGAGAATGAAAGTCACAAGGGGATCTATTGTGCTAGCTGAATGTCCAAGTCCAAAAATATATATGAGGCTGATAAAAAGGATCACAACTCCTTTAACTTTGCCAATCTGCAAATGACCCACAATGTAAATGCACAGGAAAAAGGGGGGCAGGAAGCCCTGTTGACTATGTTATATCACCACTAAGGATCAATATCAGTGATGATAGGACTGGCTTCTGTCAAATGATAAACACATTCCCTCCAAATGGATATGACTTAGAACCTCTGCTTTTCTGGAACTGCCATATTTGAATCTTTCAACAGTAAGTTTTAGCCTTCTATTATTCTCATACTGTGGATATTGATTGAAAAACTACTATGATAAAGGTACAGTAGGACCACAGGGAATACAAAGGGAAAAGACACAATGGTTGCCTAGGGGGACTGTAAAATCAAGTTAGAGGAAAACAAGGAGTCACAAAAGACTGGCGGAAGCATTGTGCGAGTACATAGCAAGTTATGGAGGAGTAAAAGCAGTCATTCCACAAGAACAGGGAGTGATAAGAGGTAAGGAAATGCACAGATCGCAAAGCCACAGGTGTTGCAAATTAGCCAAATCTCTGCCAGCCAGTGAGAGATGAGTGCAGTGGACAGGATCTGAACACCCTAGAGAGGTGGATGTGTCCTTGCAGGTTGTGCTAGGTGGGCACAACAATAGGACTTGCCTGTGAACTGAAAATAGGCAATGAAAGCAAGAATGACTCCTGGGTCCAGCAAGCATGCTCATTTACCAAGACTGGAAATGGCTTTAGTTCTGATTGGACATAAATAGTGCCTGTGGGTCTTTCACATGGAGAGATCCTTAAGGCATTTGTATAGACATAGAAGGGAGATCTGACTGTGAATACAAAGGGTGGTAAGTGAGTTCTTTTCACTAAATGAACGAATTTGGAGAAAACATTTAGACAGAAGGGATGGGAGGCAAGGATACAACCTCCAAGTAAGAATTTAAGAGATAGACAACAACAGAAGGCATGGAGAATGAAAAGAAGTAGTCAGAAATAGAACAAAGAGGAGAAAGAAAAGTGAATCCAAGAGGAGAAACAACATTTTTAATAACATAGGCATAATTATTGGTGTCATGTTCTTATATCAGGTGAAAAAAGAATTAAAAAGTCCCACTGGCAGTGGTCATTAGTAACCTTGACTAATATTTCAGGAGAGCCAGATGGTCATGTGGGTAGAAGATGAAGAGATGAGAAGTCAGCATACACTTGCTCAAGGAAGTGAAGTTGAGAGGAGGAGGAGTTTATATAGAGAGATATTCCTAGATTCACAATGGAGTTACATACTGATAAATGCATCACAAATTAAAAATGTTTTAAGTTGAAAATGTATTTAATACATCTATTGAGCATCACAGCTTAAAAACACAGAATATTGGTTGTTTCCCCTTTTGACCTAGGGGCTGCCTACCATTGCTGTTGCCCCACATTACAAGATAGTATCATACTGCATGTTGCTAGCCTAGATTAAAATTCAAAGTACAGTTTCTACTAAATGTTATCAGTTTTGTACCATTGTAAAGACAAAAAAAATCTAAGTCAAATCATTATAGATTGGACACCTCTTGTATATATAAATTGTGGAAGATGACATCAAATATCCACTCAACAATTTTCAAACTATATTAGGCAAGTTATTTAATTTGTCTTGCCCTCTGTTTAATTTTTTAATGGAGAGAATAATAATACCCACATCATAGGATTAAATTTAACAGTGCATGTGAAGCATTTAACATAGAGTCTGGCACACTAGGTGCCCTCAGTAATGTTAGTTATTAATATGACAACCATTGTTGCTACTTCAGCTAAGACATTGAAGATTCTGGCAAAATAGTGGTCTAGGAGAGGGCTGAGGAAAGTAAAGCAAGGGAGTTATTGAGGGGGTGGGTCGAAAAGAAAAGCATTTAAGGTATTAGAGACATGAATGAGGTAAAGAAAAAGCATCCCCGGAGTTACAAGTTGGAGATCCAAATGAGTAGAAAGTCATGTAGAAGTTTAATACTGCAGAAGAAGTGTAGTGCCAGGAAATAAAAGAGGCGTAGGACTGCGGAAATGGAGCTGAATTGGAATGAAAATAAAGACCATTCATTCATTCTCAAGTGGCAAATATTTCTTGAGAAATGGCTTTTTGGGGAAGCTGGAGATATACCTTGAACAAAGTTTTGACCTTGCCACAAAATTTTGAGGTTAGAAGATGGTTAGCTTGTCCCCATAGATGTGAAATTTGATCAAGGTGGTGAGCAGATGGCATCAAGGAGACCACTGACTCTGAGATCCAAGAGCATAAAGGGTAAGACCATGAATTACAGCAAATGGAGACTTAGAAGATGGTATCTATGGATGCAGAGAAACTTGAGGCAGGAGGGTTTTGCATGAAGGTTGAAAATTGGATGCAGGGAGGAGGAAAGAGGAATGTGTTCCACTTCCTGAGGGCCCCGTGGCCATAGGAAGAGGTAACCACATTTTCAGTTATGAGGAGCAGATACAGGATGTATTTTGTGAAAAGAATGGACATAAAAGGCTGTTCAAAACACTTAGCAACGACAACAATAAAACCCCAAAAGAGCCAATTTAAAAACAGGCTAAAGATCTGAATAGACATTTCTCAAAAGAAGCCATTCAAAGGGTCAGCAAGCATATGAAATAAATGTGTATTATTACCAATTACCATGAAAATGTAAATCAAAACCCCCAATGAAATGTCATCTTACCCATTAGAATTTTTATAATTTATAAATATAAATATATATGATAACAACTAATGGCAAAAATGTATTGAAAGGAGAATTCTTAGACACTATTGGCAGGAATGTAAATTAGTAAAACCAATATAAAAACTGAATGAAGATTCCTTTAAAAGCTAAAAGCAGAACTACCATACAATCCAACTATCTCACTACCAGGTGTATATGCAAAGAAAAGGGAATCATTTTTTCAAAGAGATACCTATACTCCAATGTTTATGCAGCCAAACTATGGAATCAAGCAAGTTGTCTACTGCAGGTGAATGGATATGGAAAATGTAAATGAAGGAAGGTATAGAAACACAAACACCATATATTCACATTCATTTGTAGAAACTAAAAGTTGCTCTCTCCTAAAGAGTGGCATGAAATGGTGATCACTAGAGACTGGTAAGGAAGAAAGGAAGGGGTGCAGAAAGAGTTTGCTAAGGGACATCAAAACACAGGAGGAATTCTTTCTGTATTTCCATAGAACAGTAGGATAACAACTGTCTATGATAATTTATGTTATATTTCAAAATAACTAGAAAACAATATGAAATTTCCTACACATAGAGATGATTCATGTTTGAGAAGATAGAAGTGCTTATTATTCTGATTTGATCATTACACACTGTATATGTATATATCAAATTATTATATTATACTTGATAAATAGATACAAATATTATCTGTATCAAATAAATAAAGACAAATAAAGGCTGTTAATCTGCCTCTGAGGATACTTACTGCATTAGGCAATACAGGGATAGTTCCTAAGCCCTAGGTAGTTTCTAGAACCTACAAAACAGACTTTTATAAAAATGGCTCCAAAATATAAAAGGAAACCTGCAAAAATTGCTATTTCTAAATGTTTAATTAAATGTACACAAAATGTATCATTATGTCAACTTCATTAATTGTTAAATTTAGTGCTCATAAAAATTTCATTACATTTAGAGTATGTTAGATTTCCCCATTCTGCAAGAATCCCTGAGTAAGCACTATGGTTTTCAAGAAATCACAGTCAGTTGTAAATTATATGAGTTTCTCATAACCAAGAATTTAAAAAATAAAATTATGATAATTATTTCAAATGTTATAAGAAAATATTTTCAATGGGGAATGTGAGTGGATGCTAGTATCTTTGGTATAGCATTTGGAAAGCTTCCAGGAATCTGTGAAAAAGTCTTAAAGCAATTACATGAAACAGAGATCTCAAGAAGCAGAGCACATAGGACTGAGGAGGAAGGTCACAGTGAAGGGAATTGAGACATGGAAGAAACCCCAATATGTTAACAAGGAGCAAGTTAGAAATGTACAGAGGCTTTAGCACTTCCTAATTCCAAGG
This sequence comes from Ictidomys tridecemlineatus, assembly GCF_052094955.1. Taxonomy (NCBI): domain Eukaryota; kingdom Metazoa; phylum Chordata; class Mammalia; order Rodentia; family Sciuridae; genus Ictidomys; species Ictidomys tridecemlineatus. The sequence goes on from NW_027522570.1 coordinate 87,018, forward strand.
AATTCTTCACCTGAGTGCCTCTGATGCTCTTAATAGTCTGATGAAACCCCAAGACCCCTTTTCAAAATAGTGCTTTTAAGTGCAGAAAGCAAAATGCACAGGATCACAAAAGAAACCAATTATTTTGAAATGCAGCTATCAAAATATTTAATGTGTTTGTGATAAAAAAGGTAGGAGAACATATATACATCTCTGTACAATAAAAATCTAGTTGGATGTCATAGGTAGTGATAGTTCAAAACATCTTCAGCATCATTCATAATGTGATTATAAAATATTAGTTCTTTGTGTCAGAAACTGTTCATATACCTATGTTTTATTTATTGATTATACCTATAATTTAACCCAGGGGTGCTTGTCCACTGAGCAACATCCCCACCTCTTTTTATATTTTATTTTGAGACATGGTCTCACTAAGTTGCTAAGGTCTTATTTATAATTAAAAGAAATACTTGAAGCCTTGGGTTCAATCCTCAGCAGCACTAAAAATAAAAGAAAAAAAAGTAAAGAAAGGATACAACACACAGACTTTGCAATAAGCAATACAAATTTTTCTTTTATTTATAAGAACAAAAAAAACAAGCTAGTGTAAGAAATTCCCGTTGGAAATCATTTATGTTGTAAGTGAATCTATCAGTTTAAACCACTAAATAGAAGAAGGAGGAGGAGGAAGAGGAGGAGGAAAAAGATAGAAAAAAGAAAGACCATTTTTGAATACACTAGTGCATAGAAAGATGTGATTTTTCTTCACATCCAAGTTCATAGACCTCTAGAATTCTGCCCACAGAACTTCAGGGACCCATTGTTGAAGAACTGAAAATCTGAGGCAGAAATATGCTAATTTTATAGGGACCTCAGATTCAAGATGCTCCTCCCAATTCCATTTCCTCTCTAATTCACTCTTACATACATTCTGGGAGAATCTGCTTCAGTCAAATTTATCTCCTTTAGTGAAACTTCATTTGCATAATATTGACCTTTGATAAAAACATATGTATATATACACATACACAAACCACTTCCCAACTTAGAGCACAATTTCACTAATAAGGAAAAAACACAAAGAACAAAATGTAAAAATTAATAATCAAACATAAGTAACAGGACAGAAAATCTGGAAAAGGCTATGAAGATTTAGAAAAGAAACATAGCATATGAAATGGTATTATTTCTTGCTAATAATCAACTCTATTAAATAAGCAAGAAAAATGCATTTTTGCCTACCTAATTGGCAAAGTTGAAAAAAATTAATAATGTCTAGTATTTGTGTGGTTGAGGTAAAATGGAGACTTTCATACATTCCTCATGGGAATATAAATCCATATCATCTTTCCAGATGGTAATGCGGCTAATTATACAACACTATTACCCTGTGTGCATATATGATTACACAACTGGTGTGATTCTATATAATGTACAACCAGAAGAATGAGAAGTTATACTCATTTATGTATTGATATGTCAAAATACATTCTACTGTAATATATTACTAATTAGAACAATTTTTTTAAAGTCAATAAAATGTGCATGTACTACCATACCCCAATTCAACTTATATGAGTATATAAATACCCACCACAAGTGGACAAAAATACAGTGTAATTTTGAGGACAAATTTTCATTATAATAAATTGGTTACATAAATTATAGAGTATCCATTCAATATAAAGCTACTCAACAAAGCATTAAAAAATATATCTACAAGTATTGAAATAGGAATTTGACTAAAGTATTTTAGTGAATTAAAATGGACTAGAGCATTGACAGCATGACCCTACTTCTGCTGAAAATATATAGTTTATAAATATCATTTCTATAATGTATAGTTTATGTATGAATATTCATATTTAATTTATGTACTAGTATATATTGCTTATATACAAGTATTGTGTAGACAGATTTTCAAATTCATAAACATAAAGAGGACTGAAAGGATCAATCTAAACCGTACTGTAACAGTGATGTCTCTTAAAGATGAGATTTTAATTTTCAAACAAAATAAATTTTAAAATACATAAAATAATAATCATTATAGACCATTTTAAAATTAGAAAAGAAAATAATGATATGTCTGTTGGAGAAAAACAATGTGATTTCTGTGTCAGCCAAAGGTCAACTTCTTTGAAAGGAGCTTTTGAATAAGTGAGATTTTTCTCTACCAACAAGAATCAGAACTTTAAAACATACATTTAATTGGGTGATTTCAAGTCACACCTGAAAGCACAGCCTGGGACATCAGATGAACAAGGAGCTTCCTTTCTGATCACTGCAAATGTCAGGAGAGGCCTCAGACAGCTGATTTGAGGTTGTCCTGGTTAAGATTGTGCACTAAGCACTGTCTAATGGTCATAAGCATTGTACAAGGTCAGCTGTACAAGTGATACTCTATGGTGGCAGGTCTAGCTAAAGCCCCAGGGTCATTCTCTCATTTATTCTTTCATCCCATGGTACTAAGAACCTACCATATGAAGGACTTGTAGAATGAGTGCTGAAGAAGGACCATGCTGGCTAATATAATTCCTACCTCCCAGACCTCATCAAGGAGCAAGAGATCCCCTCCACTTATAGGAAACACACATTCATAGGTCACAGAAGAGAACCTTGAGAAGGAACACAGAGACCTCTCACTGGGGGGGTCACAGATCATGATAGTCTTTAGGACACAGGTACTGTTTGTGCTAGTCCATGAATGAGGAATGGAATTCTCCAAATAAAGAAGGGAAGAATAGGAATTCATTTCCCGAAGAGCAAATGACTAAAAAAAAAAAATAGAAAGAAAGAAAACAGAAGGCTGGTGGCACATGCTTCTAGGAATGAGGAATATCTGATCTAGAATGATTGGAGTTCACCTGGGTGAATTCCTGAAGCTTGAGTCCAACAAGATAGACAGGGATGTTGTTTTAGTCAGCTTTTTCCCTGCTGTGACTAAAGGATTTGACCAAACAACTGTAAGGAGGAAAAGTTTATTTGAGGACTCACTGTTTCAGAAGTCTTAGCCCATAGATAGCTGGCTCCATTCCTCGGGGCTCAAGATGAGGCTGAACATTATGGCGGGAGAGTGTGTCAGAAGGAAGCAGCTCACATCAGGAAGCAGAGAGAGAAATCCCACTCTCCAGATACAAACATATACCCAAAGTCACGCCCCCAATTAACCACTTCCTCCCACCACACCCCACCTGCCTCTAGTTACCACTCAATTAATCCCACCAGGGATTAATTCACTGATTGGGTCAAGACTGTCACAATCCAATCATTTTGCCTTTGAACCTTCTTGCATTGTCTCACATCTGAGCTTTTTGGGGTGACCTCATATCCAAACCACAACAGATGTGATAAGACCTGGTAAGGAAGTCTTTGGAGAAAATCCACTGTGTGGGACTTACGATTTTCTAATACTACAAGTTAAAATGCTGATTTCTTCTGGGAAGAATAAGGGTCTATTTTACAGGTTGCTACCACCCTCTTGGGTTCTTAAATGAGGTTAATCCAAGGAGTCTGACCCTAACCAGTAGAAATAGGAGAACCAGCCTGCCCAAGGTTGGGGTGGAAATGAAGGAGTATGACCCGTCTGTAGGTTCCCAGTTGGTTTGGACATCAAGCTCCCTCCCCTTTACATTTCCATATAAATATTAGGAACAAGGCTGGGGATGTGGCTCAAGTGGTAGCACGCTTGCCTGGCATGTGTGGGGCCCGGGTTCGATCCTCAGCACCACATACAAACAAAAGATGTGTGTCTGCCGAAAACTAAAAAATAAATATTAAAAAAATTCTCTCTTTCTCTCTCTTTAAAAAAATAAATAAATAAATATATATATATATATATATATATATATATATATATATATATATATATTGGTCTTCAGTGTTCCAAATAAGGAAAGAGAAATGTGATAAGACATCCCAGGGCCACTATTACTATCCTAAGTAAAAGAATACACGGGATGATCTTTCTCCCTACTTTCAGCATCCCTCCTTGGTAGAGTAACCTGGTTCTACTCAGCTGTTATTCACAAGTATTCCTTCCCACTAAATGATTCAGCAACATCCTCCCTGGTTTATGTCTGCATCTTCACACAGAGGCATAAAACTACATATGCCCCATTTGACTGAGAATGAAGGGAGGGTAAAATCTTTCAGCAGGTCTTCATTCTTATTAACTTGCAATTTTCTTCTGATTTCAAACAAAAATAATAATGAAGCAAAACCCAGATTGTCAGCCCTTAGAGACCATGGCTGTTCTATAAAAAAATATACCATCAAAAGTGCATATGTTAGTCAGTTTTGTATTTCTATAACAAAATACCTGAGCTAATTAATTTAAAAAGAGAAAAAGTTTATTTTGATTCAGTTTTGGAGGCTCTAATCCAAGATTTGGCAGATTCATTGCTTTGGGCCTCTTAGAGGGTTGCCAAATGACATTGGCAGGAAGCACAAGGCAGAGAAAACATGTCTCATCAGTCAGGAACCAAAGATGAACTGAGAATGTTCTGAGTTCCCATAATCCCTTTGGAGGGCATGCCCCAAGGAAGTAAGAATCTCCCAAAAGTCACCACCTCCTACAAGTCCCCCACTTCCCAATAAAGCCAACCAGAGGACCAAGCCATTAACACATGGGCCTTCAGACAGTCAAGATGTAAACCATAGAAGAGTCTAATAGGATATGAACAAGACCAGAAGCTTACACAAGAAAAACAATTCTGACAGCAAGATTTCTAAGCTGTATAGAAGAAAAAGCAGACTTAGAACAAGGGTCAAAAGGCAGAGGCACCATAACAAGTGGGAGTTGATAAAGACTTGATCTTCTGGAACAGCAGGAAGGAATGGAGGTGAGGTGAACAGTGTCAGATGGGGCAGAAAATCAGGACCTGAATGTGGCAGGTTCATTCGTTTTGGGCCTGGATAACAAAAGAAGTTTAGTAAGTATTAATAAAATCATTACAGAAAACATAGAAGGGGAAGCAGGTTTGGGGGGTGAAACAAAAGGTAAGTCCAATGAGATGTGTTTTTTTTTCCAGACTGAAAGCATCCAAAAGTCTATGATTCTGTGAATAAGAGGTTCTCTTCCCTTTGTGTTAAAAAAAAAAAAAGCAAAGAAAGAAAGAAAGAAAAGGGAGAAGGAAATAAAAGAAACCTGGAAGGAGATAATCCACCATCCAAGTAAGAGGCATGTTGTAACATTATTCCCACATACATAAAACAGGCTTTTCCAGAACAAAGAGCAATGCCTTGGTGTTTCTCAGTGCTCTGATGAAAACAAGAGAGGTCATCAGTCATTTGCTTCTTAGTATAAATGAACTAGGGAGATTTGTTCACTAGCCAAAATTCTAGAAGTGAGGTGAAGGGAAGGTCTGAGAGACAGGTGTGGCAACTCTGAGAAGGTGCAGAAGGAGGAGGGCCAGCAGCAGCATGTCCCTTACTGTAGGATGGTGCTCATTTCCAGCCAGAGGGCGTGTTTATCCTATGCCAGTTTCTACACTGGTCATTAAAACCAATGCCAGAAGTTAAGAAAATAAGGGACATTTGGCATTTTATACAGCTTGTCACTCGACTCGCCTTTTGGGTAAACATAAATGGGCCACTTGGTATATATTTTATTGAACTTGTAGTAGTAAAATGCACCAAAATTGTGTTTGATAGCTGATTTTATCCTCTATCATTAATTAGGAATCAGCTAAGCTTCTCTCGGCTCTCCTAGACAGCACACTCCTACTGTTCTCCTACTTTCTGCCTGTTTGCTCCACGTCTCCTCTGCAGCCTCATAGTGAGTTTCTTGGAAACTTTTCCTGCTTTCCTTACACTATCTTCCTAAAGAGAGTCTCTCAACCACACCCATAACACACAAGTTTACATCTTCCACCCTAATCACTCCTCTGAGCCCCAGGCCTAGACAGGAATGTCCACTCCTGTTTGATATCACCTCTTTGTTTTTTGTTTTTTAAATGTGCTCATCACTCCTCAACGTCAACATCTGAACTCACTAGTTTAGACCAACCCAAGTCCTCTTCTCCAACCTGCTTCCAACAAACAGCTGCTGTATCCACCCCCAAATAACAAAAGCAACCAAAACTTAAGGATTTTAAAACAAAAGGTGGGCTCCACTCAGGAGTTCTCCTGGTCTGAGCCAGGCTCAGCTGCTCTCTGGGTTTACAGTCAGCTATCTGGTTGGCTGGTAATGGTGGTTCTGAGGTTTATGGTGGCCTCCACCTGGAATCCCAGGCCTCTTTCCACATGTTCTCTCATCTCCCCATAGGCTGACCTCAGTTTGTTGCCAGAGGTCAGAAGCAAGAAGAGTCTGAGAGTAATACACATGTTCTTCACATCTCTGCTGGGGTGCACAGACGACTGTTCCACTGGACAAAGCAAACCACCTAGTCCAGCCCTAAATCAGGTTGGAGGATAATATCCAAGGGCATGGATTTAAGAAAATAGAGACAGATTGGGGCCTTTCATGTAATCCCTGGAGATATCAACTTCAAGTTCTCCATCTGTTCCCTTAATATCTACTTCTTCTGCCCTGGTTGACACTCCAGTCGTATCTGCCCTGGACTTCTAGAATAGACTCTGAACAGAATCATTCACTCCCCACCGAGGACCATCTCCAGGCTCATCTCTACCCTACAACACACCACTTTTAAAAGGCCAAATTTGCTCATTTCAGTCCATTAGCTCAAAATTTTCCCATGGTCTTATCATTGCACTTAAGTTTAAGACAAAAACTTTTAAACTAGCTTTTAAATAGGGTCCTAAATCATACATATCAGGTTATCCATGTTCTTCCAGTTTCATTATTATTAATGCCCTTTCACTTTCAGAGGTGTCCAGATTTGGATATTAAGTTATATTATCACCTTTCCCCTAAAACCCTCACTTGTCTGCCTCCTACTTACCACTCTCTGTAGTCTCTTCTGCCACTACACCTGGCTTTATTTTGCCCTAGCCATCCCTGCCTTTCTATCCCTCCCAGAACATCCACATGCTGTTGCCTCTGCCTAGAATGTTCTTCCCTTACCTCCTTGCCCAGTGAATGCCTATGCACCCTTCAAATGCCAGTAGGAACCACTCTTAGGGGAAACCACTCCTAAGTTCCCAGACAAGGCTCCCCTCCCCGGGCACCATGCCTACTCAGCCACAGCACTTATTGGAGCCAACATTTTCAGTGAAAGGCTGGTCCCCTGTCTGGTTACTCTCACCTTTTCCTCTGTTTCTAGAATAGCCACTACACTCTGGTAACAGACTATATGGATGAATAATTATCACATTAGGAAAAAAAACACTTGAAATTATAAGCAATCTACCAAGTCCTTTTATTTGTGAATCACAGTATTGGTTTCCAGAGACTATTTAAATCAGACGTTATTAAAATTGGAATGGAACAAGTGATCATTTAGCCCACAGAAAGAATCAATTTAAGAAAGTTAAATGACTCGTCCAAGATTTCTTTCTCAGCCTTTCTTGAAAGTCCAAATGAAAGGAAGACAGGTCTACAGGTTTCGGTTTTATTTGTCATTGACAAAACTCCATTAAGAAGACAAAATTCCCTCCAGGTTCAGATATCCCTTGTTATGATTTAGATTTATTTTTCCCTTGATAGCACTCTGTTTTTCCCCTTTCTTTTTCCCTTCGTCTTGCATCATTAGCCAGGAAAGCAAAGAATTGATGCCCAGGGGAGAGTGTCTCAACACACAATAAAACCATAAATATGTAATGTCTATATGACAAGATGGGTGCAAGGAGAGACATACTACTGATCCTTGTATCTTGGTGTTCAAGACATTTTAGCCCATAATTTATTCCTGCATTCTCCTGTTGTCCATTACCACAATGGATATAATGTATAATGAGAGATCAAACAAACTAATTTGTCAGTTCTAGGATATGACATCATGGCCATTCATTCCTGGGGTTGCTAATGCCAGCCAGTGACCTTCTAGGATTACATACAGCTGAAATGCAAAGAGGAAATTTAATAAGAAAAGGTCAACCATCACTCAATGCACCAACAAAACAAGATTTTTTTTTCTTTACGAAAAAATTTAAAAACCCAACATTGTGTCTTATGATACATATGCTGTGCTGATAGCCAAAGCTATAATGACTATTTAAATGATATGGAGGATAATATTTGCTGAGCTCTTGAGTAGCTGAAGTTATAGACATTCCTTTAAAGGTCAGCTGTAAAACCAAGTTAATAACTTTGAAGGGAAATGCGTTTTTCCATCATGAACTCACAATAACTATAATCTCCTTTTTCGTGCAATTTTTCCTTTATCTATGCTTGGCACCAAAACAAAGCTAATAGACGAATTATATATGATTACAAGAGCATTTTGCTAGATGGTGTCACAGATCAAAAGGAATGGTTCTTGTTGAGAGTAGGTAATGGTCCTGTACCATGTTCGTTCACATATGTTCCAGAGAGAGTTGCAATGGGGCTTCGAGAATGACACGCTTAAACAGTCGCATTTTTAATATCTATTAAAGTCACTGTGCCAAGACTGAATAATGCTACCCGTGAGCAGAAGGGAGGGGAATACAACCAACTGCTCGAGCACGTGGCTGAGGGTTGTGCACACTCATCCAGAGCTGCTCTAAATATCGTAGCTCTCTTCTGGCTAGACTTAAATATTGGGGCTGGATAACAGCCAAGTAATGACAAGATGTACATGTTCCTCCAAGCAAAGCTCCAATGTGTAAATGCCAACACCATATTTTTCACTCATTGTATTAGTTGAAGTTCTTTAAAACAAGAATGGCATTGAACCCAGTAATATTTCCTTCAGTTTCTCAATTCCGTGACAATTATTATGACTTCTGAAAAAAAAAAGTATCTCTGAATAGCATTTAGTTCTGGAATCCAGACCACTGAATTTCCCCACTAGCTCATCCTAATCATTCTTTTGTTGTTGTTGCTTTTCTCCCTATCAAGAATAGGATAGGAAAGAGATTTCCCATCATCCAGTCTATTAGAAAAGAGGGACAGTAGCAACTGCTGAGCACGTCTGTCTCACCAGACCAGAGCTTTATTCCCTACTTTATGTTTTCATTACTATATCTGTTCTTCATAATCTTCAGATGAGGAAACTAAGCTTAAGAAATATGGAGGAACTTGACAGAGTCCACTCAGCTAGAAGGAACTGGAAGCCAGCTTACACCCCAGGGATAATGTCCTTTCCCTCATATGACACTGAGATGGATGGCATTACAGTATTCACCGTATTTTAAACAGGTGTGCAAGAGCATCAAGTCCCAGCAAGGAAAAAGAAGAACACGATTAGGATGACCCCGTGACATCTGCTCCAGCACACCACAGCCCTGTAGTGGGAAAATTCATAAGCCACGCCCATGAAAAAGTATTCTACAGTACCCTGGAACTCCTCATGTCATCAAATGTGAAATGACTGAGCCAGGAATGAGTGGATGTCTTTGTACTTCAAAATAAAGAAACACAACACATTAAAAGTGGCCACAGGAAGTGGTAGGATGAAAAAAGGTACTAGGTACTAGAATGACAGACTTCAGTTTTGATGATCCTATCTCTGCTTCTACTGCCTTTCAAACCTTCTTTATCTTATGTATGAAACAGCACAGGAATGGTCACATGATACAATTTTCTAAAAATTATGTAAGATAACATATGCAGAGTTCCCAGTGCAGTCTGTGATACAGGGCAGGTGTACAAGAAAGGTTTTCTGGATCCAAGTCCAAAAAGATACTTAACCACAAGTTAGTAGAACTCAGTACAAGATTTCTATTTTTAAAATGTATATTCTGTAATGTTTCTGGATGTTTATCAGGAAACATTCATCATTGCCTTGGCAGTACCTGTACCAAATCCAGGTCACGTGAAGTTATAAATACATCTTGTATTCTAGTACACAACCTCTGATTCTAAGAAAAAAAAAACATGTACACACACATATATAATATATATGTATATAGAGAGAATATATGTATATGTATGTGTGTATATACAATATACCTGAGTTATAATACACAGAGAGACAGAGAGAGACCGCCCCACAGGCATATATAATGCATTAACCTATACAAAGCCAAACAGTCACAAGCCAGAACGTAGTGAAGGAAATGAACTTCCTCATTCTGCAAGAATAATATTCTGAGCGTGAGGAATGCCCAGAGGTTACTAAAGAGAAATAGAATAGTCACATGGGGTCACCTAATGGGAAGACAGCAAGCATGATTTATGACACAGCTTTATGAAAGGAAAGACTCACTGTGCTATGTAGGACAAAGAAAGGCAAACAGGTAAATCCCCTCAAACTCCTCCCTATAGCTGGGCAAAAGATAAAGATAAATGGATTCAGACAGAGAAGGAAAGAAATGTGTTTAAAAGTGAATGATAAGCAGTTTTGGGGAAAGATGTGAGATTTAAGAGAAAAATAAACTTAACATTTTGTGGGATTCTAGCATACTAACCAAAGAAATCTATCCATCAGGGGGAAAATTGAGATAGGAAAGACAGGTTTAAGATTCAAACATCTAAACCAAAACAAAACAAAACAAAACATAGCAGAAAGGAGAAGGCTGAAGAAGCCAGCTAGCTGCCTTACGCAAGTGAATCATCAAACTGGGGCTAAAGAATCCTGTGTGCCCCAGCCTGCCCCCTCCCCAAAGTAAAGCTAGAATATAAAAGTGACATTTCAGAACAGCAGTAAGAGAGCAATTGTCGCGTGACAAACAGCAATTTTCCAGTCTGCTGTCACCAGAATTCTTTTATTCAAACTGCCCTAAATAAAAATAGATTTTGATTCATTTTTCAAGGGCACTTTTCACACACAAAGGCAAAGATCCATGCTAAGGAATGTGACCTTTACTCTGTATAGGTAGATCCATCTCTTTACCCCAACGAAGGTCATAACTTCCTCCAGAAAAGTGCTTCGGAACATGTTCCTTTTCCCTCGTGACTGAAATCTGGTTTGGATTGGGGAAGGACATGTACTTCTGGGAGCTGCAGATCTTTGTGGTCCTTGAGAGGCAAGCCTGGTGGCAGGCAGGAAAGGGAAGCATTGACCAATAGAGAGAACCAGTTACGGAAAGGGCAGATGGGGCCAGAGCAGAGAGGTCCCCCAGGTCAGAAGCAACTGCTGGAGGAAGAGCTTGTGTTCCAAGAGTACATCCTTCAAACACTTGCCCCTCCCTTTCCTCCAACGTCCCTATTTACAGATGAACCACATGAAATTAAGAAAATGAAGTTCTTGTGGGACAGCGTCCATCACCCTTGGGTTTTCCTGAACAAACACAATTTCACAAAACACTCCTTTTAACAAAGGTACCTATACAGGTGCATAACTAAAATCTGATTCAAAGTTATTACTCTGTAATACATTCTGTACAAGGGATATTTTTAGGTAAAATTACTTTTTAAATTATAATTGTTTTCAAGAAAAAAATTAGTACAATATCTTATGGCAATATGCAA
>NW_027522571.1:0-98279 GCF_052094955.1 Ictidomys tridecemlineatus
TGCACCTCATTCTCCAACCTCTGTTCTTTTCAACAATCCTTCTGCACCCCAGTTTCCATTCTCTGCTCTCTGTAATAATCCTTTTGCACCTCATACTCCAACCTCTCCTCTCTGTAACAGTCCTTCTAAGCCTCAATCTGAAACCTCTGCTCTCTACATCGATTCTTCTACACCCCAGTCTCCGAACTGTGCTATCTCTAACAATCCTTCTGCACCCAAATCTCCAGCATCTGCTCTCTGTAACAGGTCTTCTGCTACCCAGTCTCCAAACTCTGCTCTCTGTAACAGTCCTTCTGCACCTCAGTCTCCAACCTCATCACTTTGCAACGGACCTTCTGCTCTCCCGTCTCCAACTACTGCTTTCTGCAAGGATCATTCTGCATCCCAGTCTCCAACCTCTGCTCTCTGCTACAGTCCTTCTGCATCCCAGTCTCCAACCTCTGCTCTCTGCAACATTTCTTCTGCACCCAAGTCTCCAACCTGTGCATTCTGTAACTATCCTATGCACCCTGGGCTCCAAACTCTGCACTCTGTAGCGATCCTTCTGCACCTCAGTCTCCAACTTCTGTTCTCTCTAACGATCTTTCTGCACCCCAGTCTTCAAAATCTGCTCTCTGCAACAGTCCTTCTGTACCCCATACTCCAAGCTCTGCTCTCTGTAACAGTCCTTCTGCACATCAGTGTCCAAAATCTGCTCTCTGTAACAACCTTTCTGCACCTCAGTCTCCAACCTCTGCTTTCTGCAATGATCCTTCTGCACCACAGTCTCCAACCTCTGCTCTCTTTAAAAGTTCTTCTGCACCTCAGTCTCCAACCTCTCCTCTCTGTTCCAATCTTTCTGCACCTCAGTCTCCAACCTCTGCTCTCTGTAACAGGCCTTCGACATCCCAGTTTCCAACCTCTGCTCTCTGTAACATTTTTTCTGCACCACAGTCTCGAACCTCTGCTCTCTGTAACAGTCCTTCTGCACCCGAGTCTCCAAACTCTACTCTCTGTAACAATCCTTCTGTACCTCAGTCTCCAACCTCTGCTCTCTATACAGTTCTTCTGCAGCCCAATCTCCAAACTCTACTGTCTGTATCACTCCTTCTGCATCATAGTCTCCATCCTCCACTCTCTGTAAGAATTTTTCTGCATTCCAGTCTCCAACCTCTGCTCTCTTTAAAAGTTCTTCTGCACGTCAGTCTCCAACCTCTGCTCTCACTAACGGTTTTTCTGCACCCCAGTCTCTAACCTCTGATCTCTGTAATGATCCATCTTCAACTCAGTCTCCAACCTTTGCTCTGTGTAACAGTACTTCTGCACCCTAGTCTCCCACATCTGCTTTCTGAAAGGATCCTTCTTCTACCCAGTCTCCAACCTCTGCTCTCTGTAACAGTTTTTTGTATCACAGTCTCCAAACTCTTCTCTTTGTAATTGTCCGTCTGCTCCCCATTGCCAGCCTCTGCTTTCTGTAACAGTCTTTCTGCACCCCAGTCTCAAGACTCTGCTCTGTAGAAGATCATTTTTCATCCCAGTCTCCAAACTCTGCTCTTTGTAGCACTTCTTCTACACCCCAGTATACAAACTCTGCTCTCTTTAAAAGTCATTCTGCACCTCAGTCTCCAAAATTTGCTCTCTGTAATGGTCCTTCTGCACCCCAGTCTCCAATCTCTGCTCTCTGTAACAATCCTTCTGCACCTCAGTCTCCAACGTCTGCTCTCTGTAACAGTACTTCTCTACCCCAGTCTCCAACATCTGCTCTCTGCAATGGTCCTTCTGCACCCCAGTCTCCAAACCCTGCTCGCTGTAACAGTCCTTCTGTACCGCAGTCTCCAACATCTTTTTTCTATAATGGTTCCTCTACACGCGAATTGTCAACATCTGCTTTCTGGAACATTCCTTCTGAGCCTCAGATTCCAAACTCTGCTCTCTGTAACAGTCCTTCTAACCTCAGTCTGAAATCTCTGCTCTCTTCAACGATCCTTCTCCACCCCAGTCTCCAAACTGTGCTATCTGTAAAAATCCTTCTGCACCCCTGTCTCCAACCTCTGTTCTCTGTAAAAGGTCTTCTGCACACCAATCTCAAACTCTGCTCTCTGTAACAGGCCTTCTACACCCCAGACTCCAACCTCTTCTCTCTTCAACGATCCTTCTGCACCACAGTATCCAACCTCTGCTCTCTGGAAAAGTCCTTCTGCACATTAGTCTCCAAACTTTGCTCTTTGTAATGGTCCTGCTGCACCCCAGTATTCAAACTCTGCTCTCTGTAACAATCCTTCTGCACCTCAGTCTTCAACGTCTGCTCTCTGTAACAGTTCTTCTGCACCCCAGTCTCCAACATCTGCTCTGTGCAATGGTCCTTCTGCACACCAGTCTCCAAACTCGGCTCTCTGTAACAGTCCTTCTGCACCTCAGACTCCAACCTCTGATCTTTGTAACAGTCCTTCTAAGCCTCAGTCTGAAACCTCTAATATTTACAATGATCCTACTTCACCCCAGTCTTCAACCTCTGCTCTCTGTAACAGTCCTTCTGCACCTCAGTCTCCAAACTCTGCTCTCTGCAACAGTCTTTCTGAACTCCAGTCTCCAAGCTCTTCTCTCTGCAACAGTCCTTCTACACTCCAGTCTTCAACCACTGCTCTCTGCAAAGATATTTTTGCATCCCAGTCTCCAACTTCTGCTCTCTGCAACAGTCCTTCTGCACTCCAGTCTCTAACCTCTGCTCTCCGATACAGTCCTTCTTCACCCCAGTCTCAAAACTCTGCTCTCTGCAACATTTCTTCTGCACCCCAGTCTCCAACCTGTGCTCTCTGTAACTGTCCTGCTGCACCCCAGTCTCTAAACTCTGCTCTCTGTAGCTATCCTTCTGCACCTCAGTCTTCAACCTCTGCTCTCTTCAAGATCCTTCTCCACCTAAATCTCCAAGTTTTGCAATCTGTAACGTTCCTTCTGAACCTAAGTCTCCAAACTCTGCTCTCTGTAACAAACTTCCTGCACCCCACTCTCCAAACTTTGCACTCTGTAACAGGCATTCTGAAACACAGTTTCAAACCTCTTCTCTCTGCAACGATCCTTCTTCACCTCAGTCTCCATCCTCTGATCTCTGCAACTGTCCTTCTGCACCCCAGTCTCCTTCCTCTGCTCTCTGTAAGAATCCTTCTGCACCCCAGTCTCCAACAGCTCCTCTCTGTAAGAGTCCTTCTGCACTTCAGTGTCCATCCTCTGCTCTCTGTAATGAACATTCAGCACCTCAGTCTCCAACCGCTGCTCTCTGTAACAGGCCTTCTGAACCCCATTCTCCAACCTATGCTTTCTGGATCAGTCCTTTTGCACACCAGTATCCTAACTCTGCTCTCTGTAAGAGTCCTTCTGTACTGCAGTCTCCAAACTCTGCTCTCTGTAACGGTCCTTCTGCACCCCAGTCTCCAATGTCAGCTTTCTGTATCAGTTCTTCTGCACCCCAGTCTCCAACCTCTGCTCCCAGTAAGAGTTCTTCTGCAATCCAGTCTCCAACTTCTGCTCTCTGCAACATTTCTTCTGCACCCCAGTCTCAATCGGTGCTCTCTGTAACTGTCCTTCTGCACCCCAGTCTCCAACCTCTCCTCTCTGTAAGGATCTTTCTGTACCACAGTCTGAATCCTCTGCTCTCTGAAAGGATCCTTCTGACCCACAGAATCCAACCTCTGCTCTCCGCAATGATCCTTCTGAACCCCAGTCTCCAACCTCTGCTCTCTGTAAGAGTCCTTCTGAACTTCAGTCTCAAATCTCTGCTCTCTGTAACAATCCTTCTGCACCTCAATCTCCATTCTCTGCTATCTGTAAAAATCCATCAGCACACCAGATTCCAACCTCTGTTCTCTGTAACAGGTCTCCTGCACCACAGTCTCCAAACTCTGCTCTCTGTAACAGGCCTAATGCACCCCAGTCTCCAACCTCTTCTCTCTGCAATGATCCTTCTCCACCTCAGTCTCCAACCTCTGCTCTCTCTAAGATACTTCTTCACACCGGTCTCCTAACCTTGCTCTCTATAACAGTCCTTCTGCACCTCAGACTCCAAACTCTACTCTCTGCTATGGTTCTTCTGCACCCCAGTATCCAAACTCTGTTCTCTACAACAGTCCTTCTACACCCCAGGCTCCAAATTCTGCTCTCTGTAACAGTTCTTCTGTACCGCAGTCTCCAACCTCTGCTGTTTGTAATGTTCCTTTTGCACCCCTGTATCCAAACTCTACTTTCTATATCAGTTATTCTGCACCCCAGTCTCCAAACTCTTCTCTCTGTAACAGTCCTTCTGCACCTAACTCTCCAACCTCTGCTCTTTTCAACAGTTCTTCAGCACCCAGTCTCCAACCTCTGCTCTCTGCAAGATCCTTCTTCACCCCGGTCTCCAAACTTTGCTCTTTATAACAGTCCTTAGGCACCTCAGTCTCCAGCCTCTGTTCTCAGCAAAAGTCTTTCTACACAATAGGCTCCAAACTCTTGTCTCTGTAACAGTCCTTCTGTACCGCAGTCTCTAACCTCTGCTGTCTGTCACGGTCCTTCTGCACCCGAGACTCCAAACTCTACTTTCCATATCACTTATTCTGCACCCCTGTCTCCAACCTCTGCTCTCCGTAAAAGTCCTTTTGCACCTCAGTCTCCAACCTCTTCTCTCTAGAAAAGTCCTTCTGCACCCCAGTCTCCAACCTCTTCTCTCTAGAAAAGTCCTTCTGCACCATAGTCTCTAAACTCTCCTCTCTGCAACGATCCTACTGCACCCCAGTCTCCAACCTCTGCTCTCCGCTACAGTACTTCTTCACCCCAGTCTCAAACCTCTGCTCTCTGCAACATTCTTCTGCACCCCAGTCTCAAACCAGTGCTCTCTGCAACTGTCCTGCTGCAACCCAGTCTCCAACCTCTGCTCTCTGTAGCGATCCTTATGCATCTAAGTCTCCAACCTCTACTCTCTGCAACAGTCCTTCTGCACCCCAGTCTCCAAGCTCTGCTCTCTGTAACAGTCCTTCTGCACATCAGTGTCCAAACTCTGCTCTCTGTATAAATTCTTCTTCACCTCAGTCTCCAAACTCTGTTCTCTGTAACAGGCCTTCTGCACCCCAGTCTTCAACCTCTGCTCTCTGTAACGATCTTTCTGAACCTCAGTCTCCAAACTCTGCTCTCTGTAACAGACTTTCTGCATCCCATTCTCCAACATCTGCTCTCTGTAACAGTTCTTCTGGTCACCAATCTACAAACTCTGCTCTCTGTAAAGCTCCTTCTGCACCCCAGTCTCCATCCTCTGCTCTGTGTAACACTCCTTCTGCACCACAGTCTCTATCCTCTGCTCTCTGTAATAATCTTTCTGCACCCCAGTCTCCAACCGCTCCTCTCTGTAACAGTCCTACTGCACCTCAGTCTCCAAACTCTGCTCTCTGTAATGAACCTTCAACACCTCAGTCTCCAACCGCTGCTCTCTGTAACAGGCCTTCTGAACCCCATTCTCCAACCTATGCTTTCTGGATCAGTCCTTTTGCAAACCAGTATCCTACCTCTGCTCCCTGTAACAATTCTTTTGCACCTGAGTCTCCAACCTCTGCTCTCTGAAACGGTCCGTCTGCACCCGTCTCCAAACTCTGATTTCTGCATCAGTCCTTCTGCACCCCAGTATCCAACCTCTGCTCTCTGTAACAGTTCGTCTGTACCACAGTCTCAAAACTCTGCTCTCTGTGAAGGTCCTTCTGCACCCCAGTCTCCAACCTCTGCTCTCTGCAAGAGTTCTTCTGCACCCCAGTCTCCAACCTCTGCTGCCTGCAAAAGTCCTTCTACACACCAGTATCCAAATTCTGCTATCTGCAACAGTCCTTCTGCACCCCAGTCTCCAACCTCTGCTCTCTTTAACAATCTTTCTTTACCTCAGTCTCCAACCTCTACTCTGTGTAACAGTCCTTCTGAATCTCAGTCTCCAATCTTTGCTCTCTGCAATAGTCCTTAAGCACCAATGTCTCAAATTCTGCTCCCTGCAACAGTCGTTCTACACCCCAGTCTCAAACCTCTGCTATCTGAAACAGTCCTTCTGCACCTTAGTCTCAAACCTCTGCTCTCTAAAACGAACCTTCTGCACCCCAGTCTCCAACATCTGCTCTCTGCAACAGTCCTTCTGCACCTCAGTCTGAAAACTCTGCTCTCTGGAACGATCCTTCTTCACCTCACTTCCAAAACTCTGATCTCTGCAATGGTCCTTCTGAACCCCAGTATTAAACCTCTGCTCTCTGTAACAATTCTTCTGCACCTCAGTCACCAACATCTGCTCTCTGAAAAAGTCCTTCTGCACCCCAGTCTCTAACATCTGCTCTCTGCAACAGTCCTTCCGCACTTCAGTCTCTAACCTCTACTCTCTGTAGCAGTCCTTCTGCACCTCAGTCTCCAACATTTGCTCTTTGT
Organism: Ictidomys tridecemlineatus; assembly: GCF_052094955.1. Lineage (NCBI taxonomy): Eukaryota > Metazoa > Chordata > Mammalia > Rodentia > Sciuridae > Ictidomys > Ictidomys tridecemlineatus. The sequence goes on from NW_027522571.1 coordinate 6,400, forward strand.
AAGATTCTTCTGCAACCCAGTATCCAAACTCTGCCCTCTGTAACAATACTTCTAAACCCCTTTCTCAAAACTCTGTTCTTGTAACAGTCCTTCTGAACACCAGTATCAATACTCTGCTTTACACAAAAATTCTTCTGAACCCCAGTCTCCTTCCTCTGCTCTCTGCAAGAGTCCTTCTTTACCCCAGTCTCCAACCTCTGCTCTCTGTAACAGTCCTCCTGTAGTGCACTCTCAAAAATCTGCTCTATGTAACGGTCCTTCTGCATCCAAGTCTCCAATCTCTGCTCTCTGTAACACTCCTTCTGCATCTCAGTCTACAAACACTGCTCTCTGCAACAGTCCTTCCGCACCTCAGTCTGAAAACTTTGTTCTCTGCAAGGATCCTTCTGCACTTCAGTCTCAAAACTCTGCTTTCTGTAACAGTCCTTCTGCGCCCCAGTCTCCAACCTCTGCTCTCTGTAACAGGCCTTTTACACCCCATTCTCCAGCCTCTGCTCTCTGTCATAGTGCTTCTTCACCTCATTCTACAAACTCTGCTCTCTGCAACAGTCCATCTGCACCCCAGTCTTCAAACTCTGCTTACTGTATCACTCCATCTGCACCACAGTCTCCAAATTCTGCTCTCTGTAAGATCCTTCTGCACTACAGTTTCCAAACTCTGCTCCTTTTAACAATCCTTCTCCACCCAGTCTTTAACCTCTGCCTTCTGTAAGTGTCCTGCGGCACCCCAGTCTCCAACCTCTGTCCTCTGCAACAGTCCTTGTGGTCCCCAGTTTCCAAACTCTGCTCTCCGTAACGGTCTTTCAGCACCCCAGTTTCCAAACTCTTCTTTCTGTTACAGTCCTTTTGAACCTCAGTCTCAAAACTCTGCTCTCTGTATCTATCTTTCTGCACTTCACTCTCCAACCTGTGCTTTCTGTAATATTTTTTCTGCACCCCAGTCTCCAACCTCTGCTGCCTGCAAAAGTCCTTCTACACACCAGTATCCAAATTCTGCTATCTGCAACAGTCCTTCTGCACCCCAGTCTCCAACCTCTGCTCTCTTTAACAATCTTTCTTTACCTCAGTCTCCAACCTCTACTCTGTGTAACAGTCCTTCTGAATCTCAGTCTCCAATCTTTGCTCTCTGCAATAGTCCTTAAGCACCAATGTCTCAAATTCTGCTCCCTGCAACAGTCGTTCTACACCCCAGTCTCAAACCTCTGCTATCTGAAACAGTCCTTCTGCACCTTAGTCTCAAACCTCTGCTCTCTAAAACGAACCTTCTGCACCCCAGTCTCCAACATCTGCTCTCTGCAACAGTCCTTCTGCACCTCAGTCTGAAAACTCTGCTCTCTGGAACGATCCTTCTTCACCTCACTTCCAAAACTCTGATCTCTGCAATGGTCCTTCTGAACCCCAGTATTAAACCTCTGCTCTCTGTAACAATTCTTCTGCACCTCAGTCACCAACATCTGCTCTCTGAAAAAGTCCTTCTGCACCCCAGTCTCTAACATCTGCTCTCTGCAACAGTCCTTCCGCACTTCAGTCTCTAACCTCTACTCTCTGTAGCAGTCCTTCTGCACCTCAGTCTCCAACATTTGCTCTTTGTAAGATTCTTCTGCAACCCAGTATCCAAACTCTGCCCTCTGTAACAATACTTCTAAACCCCTTTCTCAAAACTCTGTTCTTGTAACAGTCCTTCTGAACACCAGTATCAATACTCTGCTTTACACAAAAATTCTTCTGAACCCCAGTCTCCTTCCTCTGCTCTCTGCAAGAGTCCTTCTTTACCCCAGTCTCCAACCTCTGCTCTCTGTAACAGTCCTCCTGTAGTGCACTCTCAAAAATCTGCTCTATGTAACGGTCCTTCTGCATCCAAGTCTCCAATCTCTGCTCTCTGTAACACTCCTTCTGCATCTCAGTCTACAAACACTGCTCTCTGCAACAGTCCTTCCGCACCTCAGTCTGAAAACTTTGTTCTCTGCAAGGATCCTTCTGCACTTCAGTCTCAAAACTCTGCTTTCTGTAACAGTCCTTCTGCGCCCCAGTCTCCAACCTCTGCTCTCTGTAACAGGCCTTTTACACCCCATTCTCCAGCCTCTGCTCTCTGTCATAGTGCTTCTTCACCTCATTCTACAAACTCTGCTCTCTGCAACAGTCCATCTGCACCCCAGTCTTCAAACTCTGCTTACTGTATCACTCCATCTGCACCACAGTCTCCAAATTCTGCTCTCTGTAAGATCCTTCTGCACTACAGTTTCCAAACTCTGCTCCTTTTAACAATCCTTCTCCACCCAGTCTTTAACCTCTGCCTTCTGTAAGTGTCCTGCGGCACCCCAGTCTCCAACCTCTGTCCTCTGCAACAGTCCTTGTGGTCCCCAGTTTCCAAACTCTGCTCTCCGTAACGGTCTTTCAGCACCCCAGTTTCCAAACTCTTCTTTCTGTTACAGTCCTTTTGAACCTCAGTCTCAAAACTCTGCTCTCTGTATCTATCTTTCTGCACTTCACTCTCCAACCTGTGCTTTCTGTAATATTTTTTCTGCACCCCAGTCTCCAACCTCTGCTCTCTGTAACAGTCTTTCTATACCGAAGTCTCCAAAGTCTGGTCTCTGTAACGGTCCTTCTGCACCCCAATTTCAAAACTCTGCTTTCTGTAACAGTCCTTCTGCATCTAAGTCTCCAAATTCTGCTCTCTGTAACAGTGCTTCTACACCTCAGTCTCCAAACTCTGCTCTCTGTAACAGTCCTACTGAACATCAGTCTGACACCTCTGCTCTCTTCACGATCTTTCTGCACCCCAGTCTCCAAACACTGCTCTCTGTAACAGTCCACCTGCAACTCAGTCTCCAACCTCTGCTCTCTGTAAGATCGTTAAGCAACCCAGTCTCCAAACTCTGCTGTCTATAACTGTCCTTGTGCACCTTAGTTACCAAACTTTCCTCTCTGTAACAGGCCTTTTGCACGCCAGTCTCCAAACTCTTCTCTCTGTAGCAGGCCTCCTGCACCCTAGTCTCCAATATCTGCTCTCTAAAACGATCCTTCTGCACCACAGTCTCCAAAGTCTGCTCTCTGCAATGATCCTACTGCACCTCAGTCTCAAACCTCTAATCTCTTCAACTGTCCTCCTGTACCTCAGTCTCCAAATTCTGCTTTCTGTAAGATCCTTCTGCACCCCTGTATGCAACCTCTGCTCTCTGTAACAGAACTTCTGAATCCGAGTCTCCAACCTCTGCTCTCTGTAACAGTCCTTCTGAAACCCAGTCTCTAACCTTTGCTGTCTACAACAGTCCTTCTGCACCCGAGTTACCAAAATCTGCTCTCTGCAACAGTCCTTCTGTGCCCCAGTCTCCAACATCTTCTTTCTAAAACAGTTCTTCTGCATCTCGGTCTCAAAACCTTGCTCTCTGCAACGACCCTTCTGCATCCCAGTCTCCAACCTCTGCTCTCTGTAACAGTCCTTCAGCATCTCAGTCTCCCAACTCTGCTCTCTTGAAGATTCTTTTGCAACACAGTCTTTAAACTCTTCACTCTGTAACAGTCTTTCTGCAAAGCAGTCTCCAAACTCTGCTCTCTGTAACAGACATTCTGTACCCCAGTCTTTAAACTCTTTTCTCTGCAACGATTCTTCTCCACCCCAGTCTCCAACATCTGATCTCTGCAACACTCCTTTTGAACCCCAGTCTCCAAACTCTGCTCTCTGTAATATCCATCTGAAACCCAGTCTCCAAACTCTACTCTCTGGAACAGTCCTTCTGCACCCCAGTCTCCAAACTCTGCTCTCTCTAACAGTCCTTCTGCACCTCAGTCTCCAACCTCTGCTCTGTGTAACAGTCCTTCTTCACCCCAGGTTCTAAAATCTGCTCTCTTGAACGATCCTTCTGAAACCCAGTCTCTAATCTCTGCTCTTTGCAACAGTCCTTCTGCACCACAGTCTCCAACCTCTGCTCTCTGTAAGATCTTTCTGCACTCCAGTTTCCAAACTCTGCTCTCTGTAACATTCCTTCTCCACCACAGTCTTCAACCTCTGTCCTCTGCAACAGTTTTTCTGCTCCCCAGAATCCAAGATCTGCTCTCTGTAACAGTCCTTCTGTACCAGTCTCAAACCTCTGCTCTCTGCACGATCCTTCTGCACCCAGTCTCCAAACACTGCTCTCTTTAACAGTCCACCTGCACCTCAGTCTCCATCCTCTCCTCTCTGTAACAGGCCTTCTGCAAGCCAGTCTCTAAACTCTTCTCTCTGTAGCAGGCCTTCTGCACCCCAGTCTCCAAAATCTGCTCTCTGCAATGATCAAACTGCACCCCACTCTCCAACTTCTTATCTCTGCAACAGTCGTTCTGCACCTCAGTCTCCAAATTCTGCTCTCAGTAAGATGCTTCTGCACCCCTGTATCCAACCTCTGCTCTCTGTAACAGTCCTTCTGCACCTCAGTCTCTTACCTCTGCTCTCTCTAACAGTCCTTCTGCACCTCAGTCTCCCAACTCTGCTCTCTGTAAGATCCTTTTGCAACCAAGTCTTTAAACTCTGCACTCTGTAAGAGTACTTCTGCACAACAGTCTCCAAACTTTTCTCTCTGCAACGATTCTTCTCCACCCCAGTCTCAAACATCTGCTCTCTGCAACGATTCTTCTCCACCCCAGTCTCCAACATCTGCTCTCTGCAACAGTCCTGCCACACAACAGTCTCCAAACTCTTCTCTCTGTAACAGTACTTCTTCACCCCAGTCTCCAAACTCTGCTTTCTGCAACGATCCTTCTAGACCCCAGTCGCCAATGTCTGCCCTCTGCAACAGTTCTTCTGCACCACAGTCTCCAACCTCTGCTCTATGTAACATCTATCTGCACTCCAGTTTCCAAACTCTGCTCTCTGTAACATTCCTTCTCCACCCCAGTCTCAAAACTCTGTCCTCTGCAACAGTCCTTCTGCTCCCCAGTCTTGAATATCTGCTCTCTGTAACAGTCCTTCTGAACCAAAGTCTCCAACCTCTGCTCTTCGTAATGGTCCTTCTACACCCCAGTCTCCAACCTCTGCTATCTGTATCAGTCTGTCTGAACCCCAGTCTCCAACGTCTGTTTTCTCTATCTATCCTTCTGCACCTCAGTCTCCAACCTGTGCTCTAAATAAGAGTCCTTCTGCAACCCAGTCTCCAACATCTGTTCTGAATAACAGTCCTATACCACAGTCTCCAACATCTGCTCTCTGTAAAAGTCCTTCTGCACCCCAATTTCAAAACTCTGCTTCCTGTAACAGTCCTTCTGCACCTGAGTCTCCAAACTCTGCTCTCTGTAACAGTCCTTCTACACCCCAGTCTCCAAACTCTGCTTTCTGTATCAGTCTTTATGAACCCCAGTCTCCAACCTCTGCTTTCTGATTCAGTCTGTCTGAACCCAAGTCTCCAACGTCTGTTTTCTGTATCTATCCTTCTGCACCTCAGTCTCCAACCTCTTCTCTATGCAACAGTCCTTGTAAACTGCAGTCTTCAAATTCTGCTCTCTGTAAAGGTCTTTCTGCAGCACATACTCCAAACTCTGCTTTCTGTATCAATCTTTCTGCACCCTAGTCTCAGAATTCTGCTCTCTCTAAGAGTCTTTCTGCACCTCAGTATCCAACCTCTGCTCTCTGTCACAGTCCTACTAGACCCCAGTCTCCAAACTCTGCTCTCTGCAACAGTCCTTCTGCACCCCAGTCTCCAACGTCTTATATCTGCAACAGTCCTTCTGCACCCCAGTTTGCAAACTCTGCTCTCTGTAACAATCCTTCTGCCCCTCAGTCTCCAACCTCTGCTCTATGTAACAAGAATTTTGCATGACAGTCTCCAACCCCTGCTCTCTGCAACAGTCCTTCTGCACTCCAGTCTCCAAACTCTGCTCTCTGCAACAGTCCTTCTGCACCCCAGTCTCCAATCTCTGCTCTCTGCAAAAGTCCTTCTCCACCCCAGTCTCCAACCTCTGCTCTGTTCAACAGTCCTTTTGCACGAAAGTATCCAACCTCTGTTCTCTGTAATATCCTTCTGCACTCCAGTATCCAAACTCTGCTCTCTGTAACATTCCTTCTCCACCCCATTCTTTTACCTCTGCTTTCTGCAAATGTCCTGCAACACCCCAGTCTCAAACCTGTGTCCTCTGCAACAGTCCTTCAGCTCCCCAGTATCCAACCTCTGCTCTCTGCAACAGTCCTTCTGCACCCAGTCTCCAAACTCTGCTCTCTATAACAATCCTTCTGCACCTCAGTCTCCAAACTCTGTTCTCTGCAACTGTCCTTTTGCACCTCAGTCTCGAACCTCCAATCTCTGTAACAGTTCTTCTGCACTTCCCTCTCCAAGCTCTGCTTTATGTATCTGTCCTTCTGAACCCCAGTCTCAAACCCCTGCTCTCTGTATCTATCCTTCTGCACCTCAGTCTCCAACCTCTGCTATCTGTTACAGTTTTTCTATACCGCAGTCTCCAAACTCTGGTCTTTCTTACGGTCCTTTTGCACCCCAATTTCCAACCACTTCTTTCTTTAAGAGTCCTTCTGCACCTCAGTCTCAAAACTCTGCTCTCTGTAACAGTCCTTCTACACCTCAGTCTCCAACCTCTGCTCTCTGTAACAGTCCATCTGCACCTCAGTCTGACACCACTGCTCTCTGAATGATCCTTCTGCACCCCAGTCTCTAACCACTGCTCTCTGTAACAGTCCACCTGCACCTCAGTCTCCAACTTCTGCTCTCTGTAAGATACTTCAGGAACTCAGTCTCCAAATTCTGCTCTCTATAGCAGTCCTTCTGCACCACAGTATCTAACCTCTCCTCTCTGTAACAGGCCTTCTGCAAGAGAGTCTCAAAAATCTGCACTCTGTAGTAGGCCTTCTGCACCCCAGTCTCCAACCTCTGCTCTCTGCGACGATCCTTCTGCAGCCAGTCTCCAACTTATGCTCTCTGCAATGATCCTACTGCACCCCAGTCTCCAACCTCTCCTCTTTGTAACAGGCCTTCTGCACGCCAGTCTCCAAACTCTCCTCTCTGTAGCAGGCCTTCTGCACCCCAGTCTTCAACCTCTGCTCTCTGCAACGATCCTTCTGCGCCCCAGTCTCCAACCTCTGCTCTCTGCAATGATCCTACTGCACCCCAGTCTCCAACCTCTGATCTTTGCAATACTCCTTTTGCAACTCTGTCTACAACTTCTGCTCTCTGTAAGACCCTTCTGCACTCTTGACTCCAAGATCTGCTTATTGCAACGATTCTTCTGCACCCCAGTGTCCAGCCTCTGCTCTATGTAACAAAATTTTGCATCCCAGTCTCCAAACTCTGTCCTCTACAACAGTCCTTCTGCTCCCCAGTCTCCAACAACTGCTCTCTGTAAAGGTTCTTCTTAACCCCAGTCTCAAACCTCTGCTCTCTGTATCTATCCTTCTGCACCTCAGTCTCCAACCTGTTCTTCTGTAACATTCCTTCTGCACCCCAGTCTCCAAACTCTGCGCTCTGTAACAGTTTTTCTATACCGCAGTCTCCAAACTCTAGTCTTTGTAACGGTCCTTCTGCACCCCAATTTCCAAACTCTGCTTTTTGTAACAGTCCTTCTGCACATCAGTATCCAAACTCTGCTCTATCTAACAGTACTTCTACACCTCAGTCTCCAACCTCTGCTTTCTGTAACAGTCCTTCTGCACCTCAGTCTGACACCTCTCCTCTCTGCATGGTCCTTCTGCACCCCAGTCTCTTACCTCGGCTCTCTGTAACAGTCCTTCTGCACCTCAGTCTCCCAAATCTGCTCTCTGTAAGATCCTTCTGCAACCCAGTCTTTAAACTCTGCACTTTGTACCTGTCCTTCTGCATAACAGTCTCATACTTCTACACTCTGTAACAGGACTTCTGCAACCCAGTCTCGAAACTCTGCTCTTTGTAACAGGCTTTCTGCACCCCAGTCTCCAACCTCTTCTCTCTGCAACGATTCTTCTCCACCCCAGTCTCCAACATCTGCTGTCTGCAACAGTCGTTTTGAACGCCAGTCTCCAAATTCTGCTCTCGGTAAGATCCATCTGAACCCCAGTCTCCAACCTATGCTCTCTGTAACAGTCCTTCTACACATAAATCTCCAAACTCTGCTCTCTCTAACAGTCTTTCTGCACCTCAGTTTCCAACCTCAGCTTTTTGTAACAGTCCTTTTGCACCCCAGTCTCTAAAATCTGCTCTCTGTAACATTCCTTCTGTACCCCAGTCTTTAACATCTGCTCTCTGCAAAACTTCTTCTGCACCCCAGTCTCCAAACTACGATCTCTGCAACGATCTTTCTGGACCCCAGTTTCCAACCTCTGCTCTCAGTAAAAGTCTTTCTTAACCACAGTCTCCAACCTCTGCTCTCTATAAGATCCTTCTGCACTCTGGTTTCCAAATTCTGCTGTCGATAACATTCCTTCTCCACCCCAGTCTTCAATCTCAGCTCTCTGCAACAGTCCTTCTGCTCCCCAGTCTCCGAGACCTGTTCTCTGTAACAGTCCTTCTGTTTCGTAGTCTCCAACCTCTGCTCTTTGTAAAGGTTCTTCTACACCCCAGTATCCAACCTCTGCTTTCTGTATCAGTCCGCCTGAACCCCAGTCTCCAAAATCTGTTCTCTGTATCTATCCTTTGCACCTCAGTCTCCAACCTATGCTCTAGGTAACAGTGCTATACCACAGTCTCCAAACTCTGCTCTCTGTAACAGTCCTTCTGCACCTTAATTTACAAACTCTGCTTCCTGTAACAGTTTTTCTGCACCTGAGTCTCCAAACTCTGCTCTCTGTAACAGTCCTTCTACACCCAAGTCTCCAATAACTGCTGTCTTTAAAAGTCCACCTGTACCTCAGTATGAAACCTCTGATCTCCACGATTCTTCTGCACCCCAGTCTCCAACCACTGCTCTCTGTAACAGTCCACCTGCAGCTCAGATTTAACATCTGCTCTCTGTAAAATCCTTAAGCAACTCAGTCTCCAAACACTGCTCTCTGTAACAGTCCTTCAGCACCCCAGTCTCAAATCTCTCCTCTCTGTAACAGGCCTTCTGCACAAATGTCTCCAAATTCTGTTCTATGCAACGATCATTCTGCATGCCTGTCTCCAACCTCTGCTCTCTGCAATGATCCTACTAAACCCCAGTCTCCAACCTCTCATCTCTGAAACAGTCCTTCTGCACCTCATTCTTCAACCTCTGCTCTCTGTAATAGGCCTTCTGCACCCCAATCTCCAACCTCTTCTCTCTGCAACCATTCTTCTCCACCCAATTCTCGAACATCTGCTCTCTGCAACTGTCTTTTTGCACCCCAGTCTGCAAACTCTCTGTAACATCCATCGGAACCGCAGTCTCCAACCTCTGCTCTCTTTAACAGTCCTTCTGCACCCCATTCTCCAAACGCTGCTCTCTGTAACAGTCCTTCTGCACCTCAGTCAACAACACCTGCTCTCTGTAACAATCCTTCTGCACCCCAGTCTCAAAAATCTGCTCTATGCAACAGTCTTTTTCCAACCAAGTCTCCAAATCTGCTCTCTGCAACAGTCCTTCTGCACACCAGTATCCAAACTATTCTCTCTGTAACAGTCCTTCTGCACCTCAGTCTCCAAATTCTGCTCTCTGCAACAGTCCTTCTGCACCCAAGTTTCCAACCTCTGCTCTCTGCAACAGTCCTTCTACACTCCAGTCTTCAAACTTTGCTCTGTTTAACAGTCCTTCTGCACCCCAGTCTCCAACCTCTGCTCTCTGTAACAGTCTTTCTGCACCATATTCTGCAACCTCTGCTCTCTGTTACATTCTTTTTACACTGCAGTCTCCAACCTCTGGTCTCTGTAACGGTCCCTCTGCACCCTAATTTCCAACATCTGCTTTCTGTAACAGTCCTTCTGCACCTCAGTCACCAAACTCTGCTCTTTGTAACAGTCCTTCTGCACCTCAGTCTCCATCCTCTGCTCTCTGTAGCAGTCCTTCTGCACCTCAGTCTGAAACCTCTGCTCTCTGCATGATCCTTCTGCACCCCAGTCTCCAACCACTGCTCTCTGTAACAGTCGTCCTGCACCTCAGTCACCAACCTCTGCAGTCTGTAAGATGTTTCCTCAACCCAGTCTTAAAACTCTACTCTCTATAACAGTCCTTCTGCAACCCAGCCTCAAAACTCTGCTCTCTATAACAGTCCTTCTACAACCCAGGCTCCAACCTCTGCTCTCTGTAGCAGGCCTTCTGCAACCCAGTCTCCAAACTCTGCTCTCTGAAACAGTCCTTCTGCATGCCAGTCTCCAACCTCTGCTCTTTTTAACGGTCCTTCTGCACCTCAGGCTCCCACCTCAGCTTTCTGTATCATAATTCTTCAAACCAATCTCCATCGTATTCTCTGTGTAACAGTCCTTCTGCATCTCAGTCTCCAAACACTGCTTTCTGCAACAGTCCTTTTGCACCCCAGTCTCCAACCTCTGCTTTCTGCAACATTCCTTCTGCACCCCAGGCTTTAACCTGTTCTCTCTGTAACAGTCCTTCTGCACCCCAGTCTCCCACCTGTGCTCTCTGTAACGATCGTTCTGCAGCCGAGTCTCCACCTCTGCTCTCTGCAATTATTCTTCTGCAACTCCGTCTCCACCTTCTGCTGTCTTCAACGATCCTTCTGCACCTCACTCTTCAAACTCTGCTCTCTGTAACAGTTTTTCTGCACCTCAGTATCCAACCTCTGCTCTCTGCAACCGTCCTTCTGCACCCCAGTCTCCAAACTCTACTCTCTGCAACGATCCTTCCCCAACACAGTCTGTAATGTCTCCTCTCCTTAACACTCCTTCTGCAGCCCAGTATCCAACCTCTGTTCTCTTTAAGGTCTTTCTACACCCCAGTTTCCAAACTCTACTCTTCGAAACATTCTTCTCCAACCCAGTCTCAAACCTCTGCTTTCTTCAACGGTCCTGCTGCAACCTAGTCTCAAATATCTGTTCTCTGAAAAGGTTCTTCTGCTCCCATATTTCCAATCTCTGCTCTCTGTAACAGTCCTTCTGTACCGCAGTCTCCAACTTCTGCACTCTGTAATGGTCCTTCTGCACCCTAGTCTCCAACCTCTGCTTTCTGTATCAGTCCTTCTACACCACAGTCTCCAAACTCTGCTCTCTGTTAAAGTCCTTCTGCACCTCAGTCTCTGAATTCTGCTTTCTGTAAGATCCTTCTGCAACCAAGTCTCCAAACTCTGCTCTCCGTAACAGTCCTTCTGCACACCAGTTTCCAACCTTTGCTCTCTGCAACAACTCTTCTTCACCATAGTCTTCAACCTCTGCTCTCTGCAACAGTCATTCTGAACCCCAGTCTCAAACATCTGCTCTCTGCAACAGTCTTTCTGCACCTCAGTCTGAAAACTCTGCTCTCTGCAACAATCCTTGTGCACCCCAGTCTTTAACATCTACTCTCTGAAACAGTCCTTCTACACCCCTGTCCAAATGCAGAAGAATGAGACCTGAAGTATCGCTCACCCTGCAAAAAATCAACTCAAAATGCATTAAAGACCAAGGCACTAGACCAGAAATTATGCAGTTTCAAAGAAAAAATAAAGTCAATACTCCAACCTACAGGCAGAGGAAATGACTTTCTCAATAGGATGACAAATCTCAGGAGATAACACCAAAAGTTAGCTAATAGGATGGCATCAAATTAAGAAGGTTCTGCACAGCAAAGGAGACAATTAGAATATGAAGAGAGAACCAACAAAAAGGGTGAAAACCTTAATGAGGTGCTCTTCTAAAAGAGGATTAATATTCAGAATATTAATAAAGAACTCAAAAAACTAAACATCAAACCCACAATTATTAAATAACCCAAATATCAAATAACCCAATTACAAAATGAAAAACTAAATGAACTAAACAGACACGTCTTAGAAGAAAATATGTGAGTGGCCAACAAATATATGAAAATACTTGCAAGTCAAGACTACCCTGAGATTTCATCTCACTTCAGTGACAAAGGCAACCACGAAGAATACAAACAGAAATGAGTGTGACAAGGAGAGAATTGGAGAGAAAGGAGCACTCTCACCCTGTTGGTGGGCATGTAAATCAGCACAACCACCACGGAAATCGGGATGGAGGCTCCTCAGGAGTAGCCATGGACCACCCTGCGACCCAGCTCTACCTCTGCTTGGTATTTATCACAGCGGATTGAAGTCATCATACTATAATGACACATACATGCCCATGAACCAGCCGAGGTGACATCAGTGGACGAATGGATAAAGAACATCTGGTATATGCACACTGGAATTTCATTCAGCCATAAAGAAGAACGAAATTATGTCATGCTGGAAGATGGATGGATCTTCAGAACATTAATGGAAATAAGCAACTCAGAAAGTTAAGGGTCGTATGTTTTTCCTCTGTTAAAGCTAGAGGGGAAAAAGAAAGGAAAGTTGAAAAGGGAGTCTCATCATGAAAGTTGAAGGAAGATCAGTAGAGTCAAGGCACCAGGGGAGGAGGTGAGGAAAAGGAAAATATTGGAATGATATTGGCCAAAGTTCACGGTTATTTTGTGTGCATGTTCAAATATGTGTCAGCAAATCCCACCATTATGGACCACTACAATGCACCAATGAAGTGTGAAAAGAAGAGTTTCACATTACATGGGACAGGCACTATTCTAGGAGGGTGCCCATTTTTGCCCATCTAAAATACCACGATCATTTACCACTGTCAAAAATCTCTACAGACTCGAATGTTCTGATCACTGCTCCACCACATGGCCTCTTCTACTTCAGGGTCCTCTTATTCTCACTGAAATCAGGGAGCCCGTTTAAACGATGCCATCTGTTCATGTCTTCCCAAGCTGCCAAGGAAAGCCGCTGCGGGTTTCACAAGGATCTAGTGCAGCCTTCTAAACACATGTCCACGAGGCTTTGGCGAAGGCTGGTGCTCCAGGCCCTCCTCCAGATCCATCTGTGAGGCCAGGAAAGGGGTCAAATAACACGCCATCCAACACCTTATTTATTTCTGATCACCATCCTCTCCATTATTCCAGGATCATATTGGTCATTGAACTTAAGCAAACACTGAGTCCAGATTTCAGTCCATCAACCAAAGAGAGTCTAATAGCCACTCCCCGTGGCTCAGGAAAATCCTTGGCCCTAACATTTCTTGTGATTAAGTCCCTGTGACTGCATTCAAAATGATCCAGCAATATGTCCTGACTTCTTTGGTCTAGAAGACTCAAACAAATTCTCTTATATATTCTTAAGGCTCCTATTAACATCATACAGTAAAATATTTACCTTTTATTTTGGTATGACCCTTATACCCTCCTGGGCTATATTTTATTCTCTTACCTGAGGCGTTCTAGGATCAGACCCCAATTAAGAGTCTGGTGACAATGTGATATGATGGATGAGCATCTTAAAGACAATTGGGCTGGGGATGTGGCTCAAGCAGTAGTGCGCTTGCCTGGCACGCGTACGGCCCGGGTTCGATCCTCAGCACCACATACCAACAAAGATGTTGTGTCCACCAATAACTAGAAAATGAATATTAAAAATTCTCTCTCTCTCTCTCTCTCTCTCTCTCTCTCTCTCTCTCTCTCTCCTCTCCCTTCTCTCCTCTTCTCTCCTGTCCTCTCTCATTCTCTCTTAAAAAAAAAAAAAGAGAGAACTGCCCAGGTAGAGTCATTATAGGGTCTTCAATTTAGGGAAAGCTAGTCTCCTCGGGGGAGTAGGGGCTGTTTCTGACAGTAAAGAGGGTTAATGGAGATTTCAGAGTTCAAGTATCTGAAATTTGTCTAATTCCACTGGTATTTTGCCATTCTAATTAACAGGGTCTCAATCATTCCCCCATTAATGTCCTAATTGACATAAGAGAGACCTGGAGAAATTGTGGATCTATAATTTTCTTTGTACTTCTGCAATATGGAGAATTGGATGTTTTATTCTGATATTAACCTTTATCAGTTTTCAGAGAGAAAATATTTCTGATGATCTAAACCTGACTTGAAGGAGGAATATAATGCTTGAACCTATCATTTTTTTTTCTGTAAGTCTCCCACTCCAGTCAGTAACAGCAGTCTGTAGTCATGTTGTAATGTTCATTCCCACCCTGAAGGTCGATGGTGTTATTCCAAAGCTCAGTTTTCCATAGACATTTGATTTCAGGCCACGATAACTTAAAGTCTCTGTTGGGTCATTGCACACAAGGAATTGTAAGGTCTCCTTTCTCATGGGCTGTGACATCATCAACATATTCAATTCCCTTAGGTAAGACATCCAACATACCTCCTCAAATCTGTTATCTAGAACCATCTCTGATGTAAACCACTATTGTGGTCAGTGCCACAGTGGTCAGGTAGAGATGAAGAACGACTCTTGATGTCTTAGGGTAGAGGAAGTTGACACAGAAAAAAGTTATAAAATGGTTGGCGATCTTGAAAAAAAGAAAAATAGGGCAGGTGACACCACCCAATATATGGAAACCCTAACATTCCTGGAAAGAGACGCTCATTCCACGCTACTGTGACCCACATTCAGGAACAGCTGTCTAGGAGCCTGCAGACACAGCTCCTGGAACCAAGGAGATTAGTTCCTGCCTCTACAAGGCTGGTTTGCTGCTGCTGCTATGGGATCCAAAAAAACCCACTTTCTTCTTTTCCTTTCTTCCTCTCTGCCTAGTGTTTGGCTGATCTTGACAGAACCTCCTAAAATTGAGGCCTGCAAGTAGGGGAGTGTGGGAAACGAGGTTCTCGTAATTTCTGTCTCTCTGGTGTGGGGAGAACACAGAAGGACAGAAATGATGCTGAACACCCACACAAGGTGTCAAACACACTTGAACCTGAAAGTGGGAAAATGGTGTTTGTGAAAAGAGAGGAGAGAAAGGAGTGTCAGAGATTTTAAAAGCGGGAGTTGGAGTTGAAGCTCCAGATACAGACTCTCTAACCAGGTGCCTACAAGTCCCTGGGAGGCAACATTTTCAGATGACTGTATACTCCTGTTTGAAGATTAGTCTAGACTTTGATCGTGCAAACGGATGCGCACCCTCCAGCCAGCTTCCTCAGGGCACTCTGGACCTCGTTGCTTCTCAGGCTGTGAATGACAAGGCTAAACAGGGGGCTCACCACACAGAAGAGCACAGAGACCAGGGTGTCCATGTCCAGCCTTCTCTGAACCTGTCATAATGGAAGTTTGCTGTTCCATAGAAGACCACCATGACAGTGAGTGGGGACGCACACGTGGAGAAGGCCTTCCTCCTGCCCTAGGCAGAGGGAATCCCCAGGATTGCCGCCATGATGAGTGTGTAGGAGCCTGCAGTTAAGAGGCAGGGGCTCAGGCCCATGGTGGCACTGACAACGTGGAGCGCAGACTCGTTGACAGAGGTGTCTGAGCAGGAGAGCTTCAGGAGCAATGGGGTATCACAGAAAAAGAGGCTGAACTGGTGGGGCCCACACAGAGTGAGTGTGATAGCCAGCACCGTGTGTGTGACAAAATTCACCAGCACACACAGCCAGGACCCAGTCACCTGGCCAACACAGACCTTCACACTCATGATGACTGGGTACTGAGGAGGACGGCATGTGGCCACACAGCAGTCATACTGGCCACACAGCAAGTAAGAAGCCTTCTGTGCCAGCACTTGTAACAAAGAAGAAGATCTGGGAAAGGCAGCCCTCATTAGAAATGGCCTTCTTCTCCACGAAAAAGTTCACCAGCAGTACTGGGAGGGTGCTGGATGTTTAGCAGACGTCCAAGAATCTCAAATTGCTGAGGAAAAAGTACATTTGAGTGTGGAGAGCAGGACTGACCCTGGTAGCCACTATTATGAGCATGTTCCCCAGGAGAGTGGTCAGGTAAATTACCAGAAAGAGCAGAAAGAACCAGCCCTGTAGGTTGGAGTGGTTAGAAAAACCCAAGATTATGAATTCAGTCACAAATGATTGATTTCTCATTTCCAATGGTATCATAGCTACAAACAGAGAAAAAGAGACCATGACTAGAATAGACTGAGAGCACCCCAAACAGGCTTGTTAATCTGCAGCAACATGGCAAATAATATTGTGTACAGTGATGCCTGGACTCTGGAAAGAGACATATAGGAGTGACTTTAGAGAGAGCATAACTTCTCACAGACTTTTGCATGGGTGCTCTTTTGTAAGAATAAATGGAGACGTGGTCAAAATGCACAACCAGCTATCAACCCCTGTGTCTCATTGAATCTGCAGTATCTCCCTTTTAACACTGTGCTTCACTGTGATGAATTTTTTTTGTATGTCTGTTATTTCAAGTAATAAGTTTTCATTTTGGAAAAATGAAGAAAATGCAGAAAGTTATTCAGAAGAATAGAACAGGTCAAAAAATCAAAGCTCTCTTTGCATTCATCCCATTCTACCTCTATCTATTTTTAAAATATCCAAAGCAAAATTTCCCAATATTGTTGTACTCTATTTATAGGTTTGCCTTGTAAACTTAATTTCCTAACATGAAATTAAGTTAATATCTCCCTTTTTATTGAACGTAGAAACCTTCCACTCCATTTACTATCATAAATATTGGAATAGAAGCTTTCATACATATGTATCTGTGATCATCTCTGATTATTTCTTAAAGGTAAAATTATGTCACCTGCTTTTAAATACATTGATCTATTTTTTTCATTAGAAACTTTTATTTTTTTAAGTTTTAAAAGATACAAGAAATTTTGACAAATAATATATACTTAGGTATTTTTCTTTTTTTTGTATTATAAGATTTACCTCACCAAACATTACATTTCCTGAAAAAAAAATGACTGATACAATTACTGATTTTCTATCATGTTACCCATGCTAATCCGTGATCCATTGTTTTGAAATAAAATTTCTGTTTCTTTTTCAATCTTAAATGAAAAATATTATAGTAAAACCGTAGGCTCTTGGTCCAGATAGATGTGGATTGAAATCTATCTGTTGTTTACTAGATGTTGTTTTTAAAAAAGTCAGCTCATCTGTATTCCTCAGTTTGTTCCTTGCTTAGAATATTAATGATGTATATTTCACAACTGCTGAAATAAGTTTTGAGATAATATAAGCTATGTGTCTGGCACAGTACATTTACTCAATGCCTTTTATCAAGTTAGAAAATGTCTATCCATTTTTTACTAGTAGTTTTTTTTTTTTTTGGTGTATGTGTGCTAGGTTTTGAATTCAGAGCCTTATGCATACTAAGCATGCACTCTACCACTGGACTTTGCCCCTAGTTTCATTTAGTTATACTTTTTATCATAAATAGATATTGAATTTTCTTATTTTCTTTGCATCTATTGAAATGATATATATTTTTTTCTTATTTAGTCTGTTACTATAGAAATTCGGTTGATTGAATTTTTGAATATTGAACCAGCCTTGCATTCTGGGATTGATCTCAATTGACTGTAATGTTATCCTTATTCTATATGGCTGAGTTCAGTTTGTTAATATTGTTCCCTGCTTGCTTTTGTGTATTCTATTTTTGCTGTTCTCCAGAGATAATCTATTTCTTGAAGAATTCTCAGCTGTATTCTACTGTTATTTTCAGTCAGTGAATGTTTGTGGACTAGTGGGAAACAGAGAAGTGATTTCTGATGTTTCCAGAAAGCCCTGCTTTAGGTACTGTAAACTCAGTCACATGTATATGGCCTTCACAGTGACCCACTTTCTAGCAATATGGCTGAGCCTAGTTCTTATTCCTTCCGACGTTAGACATTTCGGCCTGTTCCTTTCCATAGCTGCAAAGGTTTTCCGTTGAGTGTCCTAATGTAACAGTTTCTGTTACTCTTGCCCCTGAAGATTAAAGCTTTTGTTCTATGCAAAAAATCAGGAAATGGGTCTGGGAGGAGTTTTGGCTGCTGTTGCTGCACTTTGTCCCTCACTATCCAAGAAATGATACCGTTAAAGACACTTTCTCAGAATACTTCCCTATCTTCCTGGGAGCATTTGGTGGAATCCATGGAGAAAAAGAAAAAATACAAACATATTATGTCTATAGCCCTCTGGGTCTTTATGCTCTTAAACCAGTCTATACTTAGTCTTTAGCAATCCATTAACTGTTTTTTATTTGAGTTTTTTTTTTATAAATAAATTCCTATGTATCTGGTAGGTTCTCCCATAGTTAAAAAAATGCCTGAATTATTTTGGTTGCTTATCTCTCCCCAGACATCGGTTAGTTGTTTGCCTTATAATCTTCATCCCTAATAAAGTCAAGGAAATCCATTAATTTGCATTTTCTTCTGATCTTTTTGGTTATTATAATGATGAAAACAACATACTTTCTAGCTATTTCGATAGATACTCAAGGTGAAATTTGAATTCTATACACTTACTTTTCAAAAATATTTAGTAATTTCTAATTTAGTTAAATATGTAGTTATTCTATTCAAAACAATCCCATTCCTAGCATATTTTCAAGGAAATTAATGCAAAGTTCACAAAAATTCTTGTGTAAAAATTCATAATAACTCAAACAAATATTATGCCTTCAGCCAAAGGACAGAAGACAAGTCACGGTTTATCATGCAGTGAAATAATTTAGTTACTTTAGAAACACAAATACTGGAACATTAATAACATTGACAAATCTAAAAAAAATTATCTTGGGGAAAGAAGCCAGATACAAAATATATACTGTATGCTCCCTTTAAATAAACTTCAAAAATTAGCAAAACAGCTGTAATGGTCAAGTAATAATGGTGGTCTTTTTTTTTCATTTGAGCTCAGGAGTGATATCAGTTGAAGCATGAAGGAATTTTCTACAGTGATGGATATGTTTTATATCCTGATTTTTGGTAGTTCATATATATGTAAAATATTATAAACCTGTACACTTTAGATCTGTGCATTCTTTGAGTACAAATTATAGTTCAATTTTTAAAAATAGCCTTATTTTAAAAATAAGTAATTAATGGGGAAGAGTGGTACCTGCCTGTAATTTCAGGTACTTGTTAGACGAAGGCAGGAGGATCATAAATTTGAAACTCTGCAAATCCCCCTGCCCCAAATTATTTAAAGGGCTGGGGATATAGCTTCATGGTAGAGTGCCACTGGGTTCAATCCCCAGTACTGCAGTAAGTAAGTAAGTAAGTAAGTAAGTAAGTAAGTAAGTAAGTAAATTGATAAATAGAAGTGAAAGCATTTTTTCAAGATGATTTTTAACTCAGGATTGGTTGGAACCACATCTCAATATTTTTATAGGTCTCTAAGAGGTTAAGTATTTTCTCCCATTTTTTGCATTTCTCTACTTCTTTTTTACCACAGTGATAGTCCAGGACATATCACATTTTACAAGTGACATCAGTTGTTTCCTGATCACGATCTGTTTGAAGCAGTGAATGTGATTGGTGGGTGCATTCGGTCTGTATCACAGATACAAAGCCTTGCTCACCATGATGGATGGGCGTGTGCATGTGTGTGTGTGTGTGTGTGTGTGTGTGTGTGTGTGTGTGTTGTTGGTATTGGAATTGTTCTTGACTGAGAACACTGTCTTATAGTTAGTGGGATGGCAAGTTGGCATCTCAGGCAACATTGATGGCAGAAATCTCAAAGAATATAGCAGGAATCTGCCATCTAAGGCTCAGCAAGCTCAGAACACTTGGTTATCCTACTTGCTATAAATGGAAAGACTCTCACTATTGAGCTCCTCTGAGAGCTGCATCACACTGGAGCGGGAGGAGGAAGCCCATTTCCATAGAGATGTACCTTGTTTCTATGGAAAATCCAGCTAGGCTTCAAGGGGCTGGTGGGATAGTACCAGTGGATGCTGCCAAGCCCTGGGTAATTCTGAGGAGCCTGCTACTTCAGGGTAGGTGGCAGGGTATCAGCCTATGGGGCCGGGACTAGGCTGTGTGAAGTTGTGTCAGGTCTGATTTTTAAGCAAGGTACTTGGCAATAGAAACCTCGGAAAACGTCCCACCCCCCACCATGCCATGGGTGAGAGAGCCCAGGTGTGTCTCTGGAAGCCAGGCTTGGGTATGAGCATGGACATCAATGATTGCAGAGTATCAACAATAGGGGACCATAAGTCTCTTTCAGTGGAGTTCATATTGAAAACAGAGAAATCTGGAGGGAGATAGACTGTGTTTTTGAAAATCATCAGATCTATAGGTCTAAAACACGCAGTTAAACCCACTCATGGAATTGTGCGTGTGAGTCCAAGGAGCAGGGGTCGATAACTGTGAAACCTGGTTCTCCAGGATTTAGACACACCTGTTTAGTTCAAAAGAGTGATCTGAGCGCTAAAACAAGATCAAAATTAAGTGGTCTGTATCTGAAGACGTGCTGTGTTTAAGGAGGGAGAAAATCTCTGAAGCCCTCATGGAGAAGGATATGGAGAACTTTAAAGTCCTAGTTGAAGAGGACACGGTAAAGACAACAAATCAGTTTGGGCAGGCTGGCTAGTTGGTGGGATCACTCAGGAAAACAGGAATATGTGAGGAATAGCAGATGTAGAGGAGGCTTTGGTGGATTTGATTTGAGTAATGTTGAATGTGAGTTATCTGTGGGATAATCACGAAAATGCCCTTCACAGACAGCCTAGAACTGCAGGTGTGGATTTGGGAGTCACTGTCCCTGAAGGCAACTGTTACAGCAAAGGGTGAATATGAAATCCCCCAGGTTAATAGAGAAAGTAGAGAAGGAAATAGAGAAAGTTGGGATTCTTGTGATACTTGGTGTTCACGAAAATTGTAGTAAAAGTTTATCCAGAAATGAGTAAAAACACCACACTATCTAGGTCAGTTGTAGGTATCGCTTTCTCTAAATAATTTCCTTAAACAAGAGGTTACCTTATTAGCATTGATTTACAATAAATCAACTTTGAAATGGAGCTGGAAGCTACATGTACTTGACATTTCTTACGTTCTCTGTTTTCTCTATAAACTACCTGGATGAACTTCAAGTCATTTAGAAATCAGTGACATGTACTTTCTTTTAACTCCCCGTATCAAAAAGATCAATATGACAATCTCTTTTATAGGTAGATATCTAGATGTTTTCAGAAAAACAAATAAAATTCCACATAGAAGGCAGTTCCAACAGATTTTACTATGGGAAATTGGTACATGGTCTGTGGATGTGTAAAAGAGAAAACTAAACGTAAATGTTCAGGGATTTTAAAATACAATCTCTGAAGTTGTGCATACTGCTATTGTAAAGGTCTTATTATCCCCATTTTACAGAAAAAAAATTGAAATTAATGCACAATATATGAATGCAAGTAGGGAAACATCAATGAATCAATTTAATTTACATAATGTACATTAATTTGTACATTTAATATGTATTAACAATTATGATTTAAGAAACCAAAAAAGAAATTGACTCAGAAAATTTATCATGTAATAACTCTTATTTGTAGTGATACTTTGTTACCTGATGATAACACAATATATTAGTGAACTGTCTTATTATCTTCAATGCCCAGACATTCTTGTCTTTGGTTCTAATAATTCATTGCACATGATTAATAGGCCAACACAGCTTTCATTAAAATTCCAAATCTCAGAGCCTTAGGAAGCTTAAAGTATTTAAATTTAAATAAAAAGTCGGTGCTTCAGTTCAGCACAACTAATTTTAAAATCTAAATAAAAACAAAATAAAATAAATAAGTCTAGAGTCTTAAAAGAAAAACTTTTTTTATTGCTTTGGCAATAAATGAAATGTTTTGCTGACTAACCTTATGGATGCATTTGCTAAAATGAAAAAAAATGGGCATTACAAAAATGAGGAAGAATGATGTGATCATGAAAACCCTTATGCACATCAGGGAAACAATCATTTCTATTTGATCTCAATAGCACAAGCAATGATTAAAATTTTTAAATCCAATTTTCATGTTGCCCAGTAAATTGCCTAAAACACACACACACACACAAACACACAAACACACATACACACACAGTACAAGGTCAATTTATTCAGAAAAAATATCTGAATGATTTAAGGTGCTTGTGGCAATGTGAATTTATTACTGTGAAATCTTTGAGCTATCTGGCCTGGCCCAGAGTTGTCCTCATATCCTTCCATGTGGTGTGGGTGCTTGGAGCCGAGGGAAAGATCAGAGGTCATTGTGCAGAACAGTTGGCCTCAGTCAGTGAGTTCCAAGTGTTCCAAGTGATGCTGGTCCAAGGACACACTTTGGGAGAGGCTGGGCTCTTTCACCTAACATGCAGGGATGCCCTTACCCCTAACTGGTAGGTTTAAAATCTTAACAAATTCACCAGGAAGAAGCCTCCCTCCTGTCTTGGAGATTCAGCAGTCAATACAGCAGTTAACATCTCTTTCAGTTCTTTTTTTTGGGGGGGCGGGGTGTAGGGGGGCAGTTACTTGAGATTGAACTCAGGGGCTTGACCACTGAGCCACATCCCCAGCCCTATTTTATATTTTATTTAGAGACTGGGTCTCACTGAGTTTCTTTGTGCCTTGTTTTTGCTGAGGCTGTCTTTGAACTCACTATCTTCCTGCCTCAGCCTCCTGAGCTTCTGGGTTACAGGCGTGCACCACTGTGCCAGCTCTTTCAGTTCTTTTTATTTCACCTGTGCTTCTTCTAGCATAAATGGGAAAGGGAAGACAAATTATTACCTCTTACGATATGTCAGAGCCTTCTAGTTATAAAATTCTTCAAAATAAAAAATTGTCTTTTCCATTTAGGATTTTAAAATTTCTTTTCTTGGTAGTGGTTAGTTTCAATTCAAACCAATTTTGTTCCTATACAGGGTCTAATTTAGTCCTAAGCCAGATCTACTAAGAAACTCAAAGAGGATAAGATCTGATCCCTGTCCTGCTGCGCCCTTTCCCTGACTCAGGCAATGGCAAGGCCCTACTGAGGTGCATGGCACAAGGTGTCCATTCTCTGGAGGAGTGCAGTATTTTTCTGGAAATGGGCTGATTTGTTTTTGTATTCCTTTAATAAGTATAGTTTTGATTTCTCATATGACCATTAAGTATAAAGGAAAAATCATGACTTTCCCAATTAATGCAACTACTTCTAAAGCATAGATTTGTTTGCTCTAAATGCCATTATTCAGCAGTGGAGTGTAAATTGTTAATGTCTAAAGAAAAACTCCCTGTATTCCTGTCAAGGAAATTTTTGAGAAATTAAATTAAAATCTAGAGAAGGAAAATTAATGTTAAGAAGATAGATTAGTGCTTAGTACTGGGCAACTTGTTCTTGTTCCTGTGCACAATGGTTTGTGCTCATACTTTTGTTTGATTACAAGTAATAACAAATCAACTACTTGCCATAACCATGGCACCGGTTCCAGTCAGTAAGTCAAGAAAGAATAGTCAAGGTATAGGCCAATAGTTTGGGACATTTGTAACTATTATTAAAAGTTAACTAAGCAGAAACAGCTCAAAGCAAAACTCGAACTGAAAGTACAAATGCTTGCTCATGCATAAGCCAAGATATATTCTTCTATTCTAATTGTAGCTATGTAATATTTTGTATTGTTTGAAAAATGATTCCTGTTTTGTAACCACAAAGTACTGTAAGCCTGCCAAAATGAAAAGTATATATGATCAACTGCACAAGTAAAAATTGGGATCAACACCTTCACTTTGGTGTCTGTGTTGTTTCTCCACCCCCTCTTTCGCCGACTCCTCACTATCCGTTCGTCTCCTGAGACCCCCTGTTGGAGCTAGTCTCCGAAACTGTCCTTCAACCAACTTACAGTCTAATGAGAAGATGAACTCAATATGTGCAGGAAACTTGGTAACAATTCTATGTAATCTACAAATTATTATTTTCCCTTAGTGTTTGCTTGGGCAGCTCTGGGAATGGAGCACTTAATACTTGTCAAAGTACCTCATTCCATCTTAAATATGTGCTCCTCCTGGTCCTAGTTGGGCCTCTCATTTGTGTTCTAAACACTAGGGCAACACCTTGTGTAAATGTGCACTCAGTAAAGGTTTGAAGAATGAAGAAGGTCTGTCAAATACATCCATGGAGCAGAGTTTTTAAAAGATTGTTTAAAGACGGTACTGTGTGGGACCTAAAAGATCTAACAGAGACTTGACAGAGGCGAGAGGATATTTCTGTTCAGTGGTTCTGGTGCAGATATCTTGCTGAGAAAAATAAAGCCTCTGTGGGCATAAGTGGGGCAGCATAGCCCAGCGGCTTCTGAGAAACTCAGTGTCTCCTGTCTCCTAAACATATCCCTTATGGAGACCATAGGCTCAGTTCCCACAAAACAAGCAGCTCTGCATTTTTCTTTCCCAATCAGTCATCTCAAAGTCAGGTGACCGAGAATGAAGTCACTTATGACTGACCCCAAAATATAATATTCCTAAAGAAGGGGGCGTTGTGTATGAAGTAGATTACTCACAAGCTTCAGGGATTTATTACAGTTAATAAATTGCTTGCAACTCCCCTCCCCAAGCATTCATGTGTTGTAAGATAAAGATAAAAACAACTAGTTAGTGAATGAATACGTTTCTAAACATAACTTCTTCTACAATAATGATTTTTATTTAAACAAATATTTTGGTAGGTCTATTGTTATGCTATATTGTATCATAATGGAAATGTGTCCCTAAACTTTCTCCCTAAAAATTATTCGTTTCTGTCCTGCTCATCAAAAGCAGAGGATTAACACTTAGCTTTATCTATTGTTTACCATAAGTAATTTTCCACACACACCATCTCACTTATGGAATTTAGGCATTCCAGGGTTTCTGGTTATGTTTTGGGTTTTCTTCCATTACTGGAGGCATCATGCTAAATCCCTCAGGTTTTGTGATAACCTCTGAGGTTATTTCTACTCTGGCAATACAAGTAGTATTGTGGAAACTTAGACACACATCGGAAAGCTGCTATGATAGGTCATTACATAAATGCCATCAAAATGGTAATGAAAATATGTACAATATTCTGTAATATGTTTTTAAGGTGTAGATATATCCTGATTCTGGAATAGTGTTTTTGAAAATTGTGATGGTAAATAAACTACTTACCAGCAACTCTCACAGAGAGGCGTAGATTTCTGGTTTTGGTGTGGCCCTGGCTGCTGTCCATACTAGCACCTGGGCTGCAAAAAAAGCTCTTGGCAAAACTGGCTGTTGGTCTCCATTCACCACTAAACCGACCTGTTATTCTGAAAGTTGCCTGTCGCATATCTGTGGCCTCATGAAGGAGTCAAAATCCTCTGATTTCTCACAATTCATTTTCCTGTGATGGACATTTATAGAGGTCTGGGGCTGTCCTGTTGGGAATATGGATCGAGCCTTTTCTCTTCAGCTGCTCTGGGACTCCTCAGTGTGCAAACACAACTCAAAGGCAATGGCTTGAGTTCAACTGCAACAATGGAGAGTAGATAATTCGCTGTTGGATTCATTAATGTCTTGGCAATCACCTGTTCCCAGCATGGAGCGAGAAGATCAGCGTCCTCTCTCTTCTGGGATGTGGGTGAGCGAAGTTCAGAGTGAGATTTCTGCTAAGAAGTTGTGGGTGGCTGAAACCTCAAGACTGCCTCCCTTCCAGCTAGGGAGAGAAAGGGTCAGGGTGGGTGTACACTTATTGGGATGGATTTCACACGGCATATGAAGTTTTTACTTCATGTTACATCCTTTACCAGATGCACAGATATCAGAACCACAATATTAGAAGCATCCCCACTATCTTCAGCTGATCCACTTCTGCTAAGGGCTGATTTCTTACCAAACCCTGTATGACTTCGTGCCCCTTAATTTTATGATCCTGCTCATGACCTGGTGAAGAAATTGTTTGCTATGGAGTTTAAAAGTAGGGAAAAAAAGAGTCATCAAACAGCTCTTTTGGACACAGATAGAGAAAAGACAACAAGCTTGAAAGTCTTGTAGTATTTTACTGCAGAAAAAAAAATAGAAGTATTAGATAAAGAGGTAAGTCTCTAAAACTTAAAATTTCTCATTGTACAATGGGGTTTTCCTCATGCTTAGGAGAGACACATTAACAGTACTTCTAAAAGGACTGACAGCAGAATACATCAGACACTAGAAAGGCAATATGTCAATCAATGGAAGGGTAACTGATGTGATACAGCAATCTGTATACGGGGTAAAGTTGGGAGTTCATAACCCGCTTGAATCAAACTGTGAAATATGATGTATTAAGAACTGTGTAAGGTTTTGAACGACCAACAATAAAAAAAATAAAAAAATAAAAAAAAAACCAAGCCAAGTTAAGGAGTTAGGGGGCTTCTGCTCTGTTCATTATCTCAGCCTCATCTTTAAGAATTCCCAGAGCCCTGAGAGTCCAGAGACCAGGACTAGAGACCACTTCCTGATCCTAGTATGTGGCTCAATGTTCCCGAGTTGGCAGGCTGCACTGTCAGGTTGTCCATGGTTCCAACATGCAGGGCCACTGAGCTTTCTGAGGCAGGCAGAGCTCCTCACCTGATACCTTGTGACAACTTTCTTCTCTGCCTGGGAAGAAGACCAGCTCTGTGTGAGCCACGTTCAGTAAGAAGGAGGCTTCAGGCAGAAGGAGTCATCAGGGGGAGATCTGAGAAAGGGAGGTGAAGGGTGTGTGTGTGTGTGTGTGTGTGTGTGTGTGTGTGTGTGTTGGAATGAGGGGTGAGAGAACAGTGAGAACAGAGATGATGGGTAATATCTGCCTAGAGACACCCAAGAACGCCCAGCAGGAGGTGGGGCGAGGCAGGAATGCGTGTGGAGAGCAGGAAGATCACCTGAGGAAGGCCTGGCCCTTCTGCTCTGCTCACCTGCCTCTGCTCTGGCTTCCCAGGAAGGGGCTCTAGTCCTGGGATTGAAGTGAGAGTCTGGGAGTTGCTGAATACGTGGAGACTCATTTGGTGGAACTCTCGACCTCTGTCTGCTCTGCTGGATGAGCTTCTTCTCAAGACACACCTGATACCTACAGGTGATTTGGTACATTCCTTTACGGTCACTCATTCAAATAAAATGAATGCTTAAATAAACTTTGAGTGTGCAAGACACAAAGCCTGGGATGGGAGAAGAAGAAAAAAGTAAAGATTTTTCCCTCCTGCTACTAGTTCTGGGTCCAACATGTAATTGCAAATTGTATTAAACACAACAAAATGAATAGACTGGTTGCCATGATGGAGCGTATGGTGGGGAAAAGGGGTGCTCAGCTTGGGTAAGACATATGGCAGGGTCTCTGTGGAGGTGACATTTACACTGCGATGTGCCCCAGTGTTTTTATTGTGAGCTCCTTGAGGGCAGGGATAATGTCTTATTTATTTTTATATCTCCAGTGCTTACAAGAATGCCTGGCACTTATTTTTTTTTAAATTGGCATAATTTTTATAATACTCAATGAATGTTTGATGCATAAAGAAATGATCTCCTCTCTGCAAAAAAAAAAAAATAAAAAAAAAAAAGATTTTAGAATTATTAGCCATCAGGGAAAGGCAAAGCTAAAGCACATTGGATGAAGCACTTCACACATTCCAGGGTCGTCACAATAAAAGAAATGATAATGATGTGTTGTTAAGGATGTGAGGAAATCAGAAGCTTTATTCACCACTTTTAATAATAAGGTAAGCTGGTTCCACTGGTCTGAAAATGATCTGGAATTTCTTCAGAAAGTTAAATATTGAGTTAACGATCCACCTCTTCCACTCCTACTTACAAACTCAAGATAAATAAAAAAGTTGTCCACCAATGATTTGTACATGAATGTTCATATAATGTTCATATTATATATAATGTTCATATTATATACACTAATCTTATTCATATTAGTAAAAAAGTGACATTGACCAGGCAGGTCTGTAATCTAGCTACTCAACAAGCTGAGGCAGGAGGATTACAAGTTCAGGGAATACCTTGGCAAATTTACAAGACCCTGTCTCAAAACAAAATTTTTAAAAGGGTTTTGCTTTTGCTTAGTTGTAGAACATTGTTTAGTGTGCAGGAGGCTCTGGGTTAAATCTGCAGTACCACACCCACACAGACACAAAGTAAAAATTACTATCCAGTGGAAATGAACAAAGAAATGTGGCATTTTCATAAGATGGAAATCAGTCACAATAAGGAGGAATAAACTAAAATACTTATACAAGCTACAATATAACCGAAAATTGCAAACATCCTAAGTGAACAGAGTCAGATCCAAAAGGCGTATATGGTATTACTTCATTAAAAATATCCACAGAAACTCGAGTGTATACATGGGTCTTTCAACATGTGAAGGAGAAACACAGAAATGGTGTTTATTTAAAACTTAGAATCAATATTCATTAGGAAAATGCAAGTCAAAGTCACATTTCACATAGCACTTCACATACACTAGTGTTGGCTAGAGCTGCAATATTGGGGGAAAAAAGATTGATTGCTTTGGGTATAGGCTTTTTTTGGAGAAAAAGGTAATAAAAATATTCTGAAATACCTGTGGATTAGAGAACCCAGGTGAGATCACAATGTGTCACATACTTAGCACAGTGTGCTTCCCCTGGTTGGAGGGGCACCACAGTGGTCATGAGACACTGTGTATGGAGAGAGCGCTCTTGTAATTGCTGCTGAAGAGTTCACATATTTTTACAACTAAGACATTTCCTAGAATAAAACCATCATCTAGTTTTAATCTCACTATTCAGTCTGTCTCTCAGCAAGCTTCCTCAGGGCACTCTGGAGCTCGTTGCTTCTCAGGCTGTGAATGATAAGCTTTAACATGGGGGTCACCACAGAGTAGAGCACAGAGACCAGGGTGTCCGTGTCCAGCCTTCTTTGCGCCTGTCATAGTTGAAGTTGGCTGTTCCATAGAATACCACCATGACAGTGAGTGGGGACGCATATGTGGAGAAGGCCTTCTTCCTGCCCTGGGCAGAGGGAATCCCCAGGATGGCAGCCATGATGAGTGTGTAGGAGCCTGCAGTGAAGAGGCAGGGGCTAAGGCCCATGGTGGCACTGACAACGTGGAGCATAGACTCGTTGACAGAGGTGTCTGAGCAGGAGAGCTTCAGGAGCAATGGGGTGTCACAGTGAAAGTGGCTGATCTGGTGGGGCCCACACAGAGTGAGTGTGATGGCCAGCACCGTGTGTGTGACCAAATTTACCAGCCCTCACAGCCAGGACCCAGTCACCAGGCTAACACAGACCTTCACACTCATGATTACTGGGTACTGAGGAGGATGGCAGGTGGCCACACAGCAGTCATACTGGCCAAACAGCCAGTAAGACGCCTTCTGTGCCAGCACTTGTAACCAAGAAGAAGATCTGGGAAAGGCAGCCCTCATAAGAAATGGCCTTCTTCTCCCAGAAAAAGTTCACCAGCAGTACTGGGAGGGTGGTGAATGTGTAGCAGACGTCCAAGAAGCTCAAATTGCTGAGGAAAAAGTACATTGGAGTGTGGAGAGCAGGACTGACTCTGGTGGCCACTATTATGAGCATGTTCCCCAGGAGAGTGGTCAGGTAAATTACCAGAAAGAGCAGGAAGAACCAGCCCTGTAGGTTGGAGTTGTTGGAAAATCCCAAGAAGATGAATTCAGTGACAAATGATTGATTGCTCATTTCCAATGTTGCCATAGCTACAAAACAGAAAAAAAGAAACCATGATGAAAATGGACTGAGAGCACCCCAAACAGGCTTGTTAATCTGCAGCAACATGGCAAATAATATCGAATGAAAATCATCCTGGAGACTGATAACCTGTGGGACTGGTCTCAGGGAATATGACCCATGGAGCCACACACATTTGCAGGGGTGATGTGGGTGGGAGTAACCAGAGAATTGCTAGAAGCCAACAGAAAGCCATTCGACCACATCATGGTGTGAAGTCATTTCTCACTGTCTCAGTAATCTCTGTCTCCTGTTGTCATTTTATGTAAACATAAGATTTTTGGAGAAGTTCATTTTCATTGCAAATGTTAAGAAAAAAATTTACAAAGCAGAGTCATCATCTGCAGAAGCAGTCAGTGTTGCCTTCAGTGTTTTCCAATGTAGAGTTTTTCTCATTTTACATCAATCTTGATCTCTGTGTTCAGAAATGCAGAAGTTAACTATTTCGGTACAATGCTGAAATTATCAGGGCCAGAGCAAAATAGAGGAAAGCAGTTGATGAAGTGGGGTTGGACTGGCTATCTTAAGTATACAGGGAAGATCAGTGGAGTAGAAAGAGAATGAGAGGGCTGAGAGTTTTGGGAAGGGAGGGAATGTGAAAGGTCTTTACGCAGATAATGTTATGTGCACATGGAAGTCTACCACAGGGGACTGCACCTGTATGTATATGTAGAAAGCACCAGTCAGAAATTAACAGATCAATGACCCAAAGAAAGATCAGTAGAGAAAGGAGAATGGAGGCGGGAATAGGAGGGAGATGGGGAGTGGGGACTGAATGGAGGAAATCAGATTCCATGCACGTAGGAACTTTTCCAAATCAACCCAACTTCTATGTATAACTATTATGCTCTAATAAAAAAATTAAGAATATGACATGATACTATGAGCAAAGAGTGAGATTTGAATTCTTCTTGACCTATTTGTATACCTTTAGTTTCTTTCTTTTGTCCAATGGCTCTGGCAATATCAAGGATGAAGTTGAATAGAAGTAAGGAAAGAGGGGGCACCCTGTCTGCTTCCAGTTTTTAGAGTGAATGCTTTCAACCTTTCTCAACTTAGAATGATGCTGCCTTGGGTTTAGCATAGATAGCTTTGACAATGCTTTTACAAATTTCTTTCTGTCCCTAGTGTTTCTACTATTTTGACAGGTAGGGGTGCTATATTTTGTTAAATGCTTTTTTCTGCATCTCTTGAGATGATCAATAAACTTACATCTCTCTTAAATAAACTTAATCTCTCCCCTTTGGCTAAACATTCAGATCATTTTCAGTCGTATAAATATTTTAATGAACATTTTCCTACATAAACATATGTGACCATTTCAAATTATCTTTTCAGAATAAAATTTAAATCTGACATAAAAGAATTTGTTGTGCAGTTTCTATTAAAAACTATCTCATGGGAGAAATTATATTAAGTGAAATAAGCCAGACACATAAAAAGAAATAGCAGTTTTTCACTTCTTTGTGGGAGATAAAAAGTTGATCTCAGAGAAGTAGGGAGTAGAGCGGTGGTTATTGGATCCTGGGAGAGAATCACAAAAATCATTGTGAGTCTGATTTCTCAAAGACGCATGTGAAGGACTGCCTGAAACATGCCCAGTGAGTGTGGTCTTTTAAAAAAATAAGAGTGGACTTCTAACAGGGTCCTCAGAAAATCTCTCTTCTCTCCTCAGTGGGCAGCAGGAGGTCCATGGGTCTGGCTTCCTAGGAGCTAGCTGTGGTGTGCAAATGGGCAGGACCAGGACGGCTGGAGAATCTCAATAATCACTAGTAGACCGCATTCTAGGTGAGGGCAGGCTGGACACAGGCCATCCAGAAGGAAATGGCTTGAGCTCTGAAAATGACAGAATCTGTGGATTTAGGAAATGGTTGTGGGTCCAATCCACTCATAACACCTACTTCTTGGGTAAGTCCACCGTTGCCACAGTTACCACAGGCCTGAATAGAACAACCCGGAGGGGGAGATGCACTCTGGCCTCCTGGCTTGGAGGTTTGGTCTGGGGCCATCTGACCCATTGCTTCCGGCCTGAGATGAGGTGGGACACCAAGGTGGAAGGGAACAAGGGGGGAAGCGTCCCTAGCTCATGGCAGCCAGAAGGTTGGGCCGGGGAAGGGGACAGGAGGAGACAGTTTGCAGGGGACAATATGTGATTCCCCAGGGTATGTCCCCGGCCACAATCCACCTGCCCACACTCCTATCAGTACAGTGGGCCTTTCAGATAATTAACCCACAAAATGGATGGATCCACAGATTAGGTCACAAGTCTCACAGTCTGATCATTTCACCTCTGAACACTGCTACTGTGGCTGACCCTGAGCTTTTGGTGGGGGGATACCTTATTTCTAAGCCTTAATAGTCCCTACAGTCCATGTGCTTTTGTTAGAATACCTTCATGTAGTCTTGGAGAGTAATCGGGTGCCAAAACAAGATTAAAAGGAAATATCTGGTAACTGAAGATGTGACATTTGGAGCTTGAGGAAAAGCTCCGAAGAGGAGCCCTGGGTGGAGCACTTTAAAGACCTGGTGACGAGGACACAAGAGGGCACCTGGTCTGTGGGGTAGCTGAGTGAAAGTGGGATCACTCATTAAAACATTAAAAAAAAATGAGAAGGAGCGTGTCTGGGGAGAGAAAAGGAGGGAAGGAGGTTGGGCCTGGAGTCTGGGAACCTTCTTGGTCTCTCGGAGGAGATTTCAGGAGGCAGCGGGACAGGTTCTCAGAAGATAGGCCTGGGAGTAATCGCTTAGAGTGACTGTGGAAGTCACAGGTGCTCATAAAGCCAAAAGAGAGCAGGGTGAGAAGAGAGGGCCTGATAGACTGTGCTATCAGAAATCATTCTGCACCACAGTTTCAAAGCTCTGCTCTCTGTACCAGGCCTTCTGCACCCCAGTCTAAAACCTCTGGTCCCTATAACAGTCCTTCTGCGCCCCAGTCTACAACCTCTGCTCCCTGCAACAATCCTTCTCCACCCCAGACTCCAAGTTCTACTCTCTGAAACACTCTTTCTGCACCCCAGTCTTGAACATATGCTCTCTGCAACAGTCCTTCTGCACCTCAGGCTTAAAACTCTGCCCTCTGCAACACTCATTCTGCACCCCAGTCTCCAACCTCTGCTCTCTGTAACAGTCCTTCTGCACCTCAGTCTCCAAACTCTGCTCTCTATAATATCCTTCTGCACCCCAGTCTATAAACTGTGCTATCTGTATCAGTCCTTCTGCACCCCAGGCTCCAACATCTGCTCTCTGCAGCGATCTTTCTTCACCTCATTCTCCAACCTCTGCTCTCTGCAACGATCCTTCTGCACCCCAGTCTTCTTCCTTGTCTCTCTATAATAATACTTTTGAACCCCTGTCTCCAACATCTTCTCTCTCTAAAGGTCTTTCTCCACCTCAGTCTCAAATCTCTGCTCTCAGAAATGATCTTTCTGCACCTCAGTCTCTAACCTGTGCTCTCTGTAACAGTCCTTCTGCACCTCAGTCTCTAAACTCTGCTCTCTGGAACAGTCCAACTGCACCCCAGTTTCCAAGCTCTTCTCTCTGCAACAGTTCTTATACACTCCAGTCTCCAACCACTGCTCTCTGCAAGGATACTTTTGCATCCCAGTCTCCAACTTCTTCTCTCTGCAACAGTCCTTCTGCACTCCAGTCTCCAACCTCTGCTCTCCGCTACAGTTTTTCTTCACCCCAGTCTCAAAACTCTGCTCTCTGCAACATTTCTTCTGCACCCCAGTCTCCAAACTGTGCTCTCTGTAACTGTCCTGCTGCACCCAAGTCTCCAAACTCTGATCTCTGTAGCTAACCTTCTGCATCTCAGTCTTCAACCTCTGCTCTCTGCAATATCCTTCTCCACCTCAATCTTTAAGTTTTGCAATCTGTAACGGTCCTTCTACACCCCAGTGTCCAACCTCTGCTCTCTGAAACGATTATTCTGAACCTTAGTCTCCAACCTCTGCTCTCTGTAACAAACCTTCTGCACCCCACTCTCCAAACTCTGCACTCTGTAACAGGCTTTCTGCAACCCAGTTTCAAACCTCTTCTCTCTGCAATGATCCTTCTTCACCTCAGTCTCCATCCTCTGCTCTCTGCAACTGTCCTTCTGCACCCCAGTCTCCTTCGTCTGCTCCCTTTAAGAATCCTTCTGCACCCCAGTCTCCAACGGCTCCTCTCTGTAACAGTACTTCTGCACCTCAGTGTCCAACCTCTGCTCTCTGTAATGAACCTTCAGCACCTCAGTCTTCATCCGCTGCTCTCTGTAACAGGCATTCTGAACCCCATTCTCTAACCTATGCTTTCTGGATCAGTCCTTTTGCACACCAGTATCGTAACTCTGTTCTCTGTAAGAGTCCTTCTGTACTGCAGTCTCAAAACTCTGCTCTCTGTAACGGTCCTTCTGCACCCCAGTCTCCAATGTCAGCTTTCTGTATCACTTCTTCTTCACCAAGT
This sequence comes from Ictidomys tridecemlineatus, assembly GCF_052094955.1. NCBI lineage: Eukaryota > Metazoa > Chordata > Mammalia > Rodentia > Sciuridae > Ictidomys > Ictidomys tridecemlineatus. The sequence goes on from NW_027522571.1 coordinate 40,282, forward strand.
CTCCAACCTCTGCATTCAGTAAGAGTCCTTCTGCAACCCAGTCTCCAACTTCTGCTTTCTGCAACATTTCTTCTGCACCCCAGTCTCAATCGGTGCTCTCTGTAACTGTCCTCCTGCACCCCAGTATCCAACCTCTGCTCTCTGTAATTATATTTCTGCACCACAGTCTGAAACCTCTGCTCTCTGCAACGATCTTTCTGACCCTCATAATCCAACTTCTGCTCTCCGCAATGATCATTCTGCACCCCAGTCTCCAACCTCTGCACTCTGTAAGAGTCCTTCTGCACTACAGTCTCCAATCTCTGCTCTCTGTAACAATCTTTCTGCACCTCATTCTCCATTCTCTTCTATCTGTAACAATCCATTGGCACACCAGTCTCCAACCTCTGTTCTCTGTAACAGGTCTTCTGCACCACAGTCTCCAAACTCTGCTCTCTGTAACAGGCCTAATGCACCCCAGTCTCCAACCTCTTCTCTCTGCAATGATCCTTCTCCAATTCCGTCTCCAACCACTGCTCTCTGCAAAAGTCCTTCTGCACCCCAGTCTCTAACCTCTGCTCTCTGCAAACGTCTTATTATAACCCAGTATCTAACATCTGCTTTCTGGAATGATCCTTCCGCATCCCAGTCTTCAACGTCTGCTCTCTGCAACAGTCCTTCTACACCCTAGTCTCAAACCTCTGCTCTCTGCTACAGTCCTTCTGCACCCCAGTATCCAACCTTGATCTCTGCAACAGTCTTTCTGCACCCCAGTCTCCAAGTTCTGTTCTCTGTAACAATTTTTCTGTACATCATTTTCCAAACTCTACTCTCTGCAATCCTCCTTCTGCACCCCATTTTCGAACCTCTTTTCTCTGTAACAATCGTTTTGCACTCCAGTCTCCAACCTCTGCTCTCTGCAACGATCTTTTTGCAACCCAGTCTCCAAGCTAAGCTCTCTGCAAAAGTCTTTCTGCATCCCAGTCTCCAACATCTGCTCTCTGAAACAGTCCTTCTTCACCTCAGTCTGTAAACTCTGCACTGTGCAATGATACTTCTGCACCCAAGTCTACAAACTCTGCTTTCTGTAACACTCCGTCTTCATCTCACCTGTCAACAGTCCTTCTGTACTTCATCTCACCTCTCAACAGTCCTTCTGTACTGCAGTCTCCAAACTCTGCTCTCTGCAACGGTCCTTCTGCACCACATTCTCCAACCTCTTTTGTGTGCAAGAGTCCTTCATCACCTAAGTCTCCAAATTCTGCTCTCTGCAACAGTTCTTCTGCACCCCAGTATCCAACATCTACTCTCTTAAACAGTCCTTCTCCACCCCAGTCTCCAACCTCTGCTCTCTGTAACATTCCTTCTATACTGCTATCTCCAACCTCTGCTCTCGGTAAGGATCCTTCTGCACCCCAGTCTAACACTTCTACTTTCTGTATCAGTCCTTCTGCACACCAGTCTCTAACCTCTGCTCTCAGTAACAGTCCTTCTGTACCTCAGTCTCCAAACTCTCCTCTCTGCAAAAGTTTTTCTGCACCCCAGTCTCCAACATCTGCTGCCTGCAAATGTCCTTCTACACCCCTGTCTCCAAACTCTGCTATCTGCAACAGTCCTTCTGCACCCCAGTCTCCAAAATCTGCTCTCTGTAACAATCCTTCTGTACCTCAGTCTCCAACCTCTACTCTCTGTAACACTCTTTCTGCATCTCAGTCTCCAAACTCTGCTCTCTGTAACAGTCCTCCTGTAGTGAACTCTCAAAAATCTGCTCTATGTAACGGTCCTTCTTCACCCCAGTCTCCAATCTCTGGTCTCTGTAACAATCTTTCTGCAACTCAGTCTCCAAATTCTGCTCTCTGCAACAGTCCTTCTGCACCTCAGTCTCAAATTTCTGTTCTCGGCAAGGATCCTTCTGCACCCCAATCTCAAAACTCTGCTCTCTGTAACAGTCCTACTGCACACCAGTCTCCAACCTCTGCTCTCTGTAACAGGTCTTTTCACCCCATTCTGCAACCTCTGCTCTCTGTAACAGTGCTTCTGCACCTCAGTCTGCAAACTCTGCTCTCTGCAACAATCCTTCTGCACCCCAGTCTCCAAACTCTGCTTACTGTATCAGTCCATCTGCACCACAATTTCCAACACCTGCTCTCTGTAAGAGTCCTTCTTCACCTCAGTCTACGAACTCTGGTCTCTGCAACAGTCCTTCTGCACCCCAATCTCCAACATCTTCTCTCTGCAACAGACCTTCTCCACCAAATCTTCAACCTTTGCCTCTGTAACAGTCCTTCTATAACCCAGTCTCCAACCTCTGCTCTCTTAAACAGTCCTTCTGCACCCCAATGTGAACCTGTGCTCTCCACTACAGTCCTTTTACACCCCAGTGTCCAGCCTCTGCTCTCTGCAACAGTCCCTCTGCAACCCAGTTCCAACCTCTGTTCTCTTCAACGATCCTTCTGCACCCCAGTCTCCGACCTCTGTTCTTTAAAACAATCCTTCTGCACCGCAGTCTCAAAATTTTGCTCTCTACAATGAACCTTCTGCACCCCAGTCTCCAACCTCTGCTCTCTGTAACAGGCCTTTTGCACCCAAATCTCCCACCTCTACTCTCTGTAACAGTCCTTTTGCACCTCAGTCTCCAACCTCTGCTCTCTGCAACAGTCCTTTTGCACCTCAGTCTCCAAACTCAGCTCTCTGCATCGAAACTTCTGCACCTCAGTCTCAAAACTCTACTCTCTGTAACAGTCCTTCTGCACCCCAGTCTCAAACCATTGCTGTCTGCAACAGTCCTTATGCACCCCAGTCCTCAACCTCTGCTCTCTGCAATGATCCTTTTGCACCCCAGTCTCCAACCTCTGCTCTCTGTAAAAGTCCTTCTGTACCTCACTCTCCAAACTCTGGTCTCTGCAAAAGTCCTTCTGCACTCCAGTCTCCAATCTCTGCTGCCTGCTAAAGTCCTACTTCACCCCAGTCTTCAACCTCTGCTATCTGCAACAGTCCTTCTGCACCCCAGTCTCCAACCTCTGCTCTCTGTAACAATCCTTCTGTACCTCAGTCTCCAACCTCTACTCTCTGTAACAGTCCTTCTGCTTCTCAGTCTCCAAACACTTCTCTCTGCAACAGTCCTTCAGAACCGCTGTCTCAAATTCTTGTTCCTGCAACAGTCCTTCTACACCCCAGCTCCAACCTCTGCTATCTACAACAGTCTTTCTGCACCTTAGTCTCCAACCGCTTTTCTCTGCAACGAACCTTCTTCACCCAGTCTCCAAAATCTGCTCTCTGCAACAGTCCTTTTGCACCTTAGTCTGAAAACTGTACTCTCTGCAAGGAGACTTCTTCACCTCAGTTCCCAAACTCTGATCTCTAAAATGGTCCTTCTGAACCCCAGTATCCAACCTCTGCTCTCTGTAACAATCCTTCTGCACCGAAGTCTCCAACATCTGCTCTCTGAAAAAGTCCTTCTGCACCCCAGTCTCCAACATCAGCTCTCTTCAACAGTCGTTCTGCAACTCAGTCTAAAAACTCTGCTCTCTTAAACGATCCTTGTGCACCGCAATCTCCAAACTCTTCACTCTGAAACAGTCCTTCTGCACCCCAGTCTCCAACCTCTGCTCTCTGTAACAGTCCTCCTGTAGTTTAGTCTTTAAAATCTGCTCTCTGTAACGGTCCTTCTGCACCCCAGCTTCTAAACTTTATTTTCTTTATCAGTCCATCAGCACCCCAGTCTCCAACCTCTGCTCTCTGTAACAGTCCTTCTGCACCTCATTCTCCAAACTCTGCTGTCTACAACAGTCCTTCTGCACCAAAGTCTCAAACCTCTGCTTCGTGCAATAGTCCTTCTGCACCCCTTCTCCAAACTCTGTTCTCTGTAACAGTCCTTCTGCACACCAGTCTCAATACTCTGCTCTCCCCAACGATCCTTCTGTACCCCAGTCTCCTTCCTCAGCTCTCTGCAACAGTCCTTCTCCAACCCAGTCTCCAAACTCTTCTCTCTGTAACAGTCCTCCTGTAGTGCACTCTCAAAAATCTGCTCTTTGTAACGGTACTTCTGCACCCCAGTCTCCAATCTCTGCTCTCTGTAACAGTCTTTCTGCACCTTAGTCTCAAAACTCTGCTCTCTGCAACAGTCCTCATGCACCTCAGTCTGAAATCTCTGTTCTCGGCAAGGATTCTTCTGCACCCCATTCTCAAAACTCTGCTCTCTGTAACAGTCCTTCTGCACCCCAGTCTCTAAACTCTGCTTACTGTATCAGTCCATCTTCACCACAATTTCCAAAACCTGCTCTCTGTAAGAGTCTTTCTTAACCACAGTCTCCAAACTCTGCTCTCTGTAAGATCCTTCTGCACTCCAGTTTCCAAACTCTGCTCTCTGTAACATTCCTTCTCCACCCCAGTCTTCAACTTTTGCTTTCTGCAAGTGTCCTGAGGCACCCCAGTCTCCAAACTCTGTCCTCTGCAACAGTCCTTCTGCTCCCCAGTCTCCAAACTCTACTCTCAGTAACGGTCCTTCAGCACCCCAGTCTCCAAACTCTGCTTTCTGTATCAGTCCTTCTGGACCTCAGTCTCAAACCTCAGCTCTCTGTATCTATCCTTCTTCACCTCAGTCTCCAACCTGTGCTCTCTGTAACATTCCTTCTGCACCCCAATTTCCAACCTCTGTTTTCTTTAACAATCCTTCTGCACCTCAGTCTCCAAACTCTGCTCTCTGTAACAGTCCTTCTGCACCCCAGTCTCCAACCACTGCTCTCTGTAACAGTCCACCTGCACCTCAGTCTCCAACCTCTCCTGTACCAGGCCTTCTGCACGTCAGTCTCCAAACTCTTCTGTCTTTAGCTGGCCTTTTAAACCTCAGTCTCCAAAATCTGCTCTCTGAAACGATCCTTCTGCACCCCAGTCTCCAACATCAGCTCTCTGCAATGATCCAAGTTCAACCCACTCTCCAACCATTGATCTCTACAATACTTCCTTCTGTACCTCAGTCTCCTAATTCGCCACTCTGTAAGATGCTTCTACAAACCTGCATCCAATTTTTGCTCTCTGTAACAGTCCTTCTGCACCCCAGTCTCCTACCTCTGCTCTCCTAACAGTCCTTCTGCACCTCAGTCTCCCAAATCTGCTCTTTGTAAGATCCTTTTGCAAGCAAGTATTTAAACTCTGCACTCTGTAACAGTCCTTCTGCACAACAGTCTCCAACCTCTTCTCTCTGCGACGATTCTTCTCCACCCCAGTCTCCAACATCTGCTCTCTGCAACAGTACTTCCGTACCCCAGTCCCCAAACTCTGCTCTCTGTAACAGTCTTCTTTTCACCACAGTCTACAAATTCTGCTCTCTGCAACGATCTTTCCAGAACCCGGTCTCCAATGTCTGCTCTCTGCAACGGTCCTTCTGCACCACAGTCCTCAAGCTCTGCTCTCTGTAAGATCTTTCTTTACTCCACTTTCCAAACTCTGCTCTCTGTAACATTCCTTCTTCAACCCAGTCTTCAACCTCTGTCCTCTGCAACAGTCCTTCTGCTCCCGAGTCTCAGAGATCTGCTCTCTGTAACAGTCCTTCTGTACCGCAGTCTCCAACATCTGCTCTTGTAACAGTCCATCTGCTCCTGAGTCTCCAAACTCTGCTCTCTGTAACGGTCCTTCTACACCCCAGTCTCCAACCTCTGCTTTCTGTATCAGTATGTCTGAACCCCAGTCTCGAAACTCTGTTCTCTGTATCTATCCTTCTGCACCTCAGACTCCAACCTCTGCTCTATGTGAGAGTCCTTCTGCACCCCAGTCTCCAACATCTGCTCTCGATAACAATCCTATATCGCAGTCTCCAACCTGTGCTCTCTGTAAAAGTCCTTCTGCAACCCAATTTCCAAACTCTGCTTCCTGTTACACTCCTTCTGCACCTGAGTCTCCAAGCTCTGCTCTCTGAAACACTCCTTCTACACCTCAGTCTCCAACCCCTGTTCTCTGTAACAGTCCTTCTGCACCTCAGTCTGAAACCTCTGCTCTATGCATGATCCTTTTGCACCCAGTCTTCAACCACTGCTCTCTGTAAAAGTCAAGCTACACGTCAGTCTGCAATCTCTGCTCAATGTAAGATCCTTCAACAACCCAGCCTCCAAACATTGCACTTTATAACAGTCCTTCTGCACCCCAGTCTCCAACATCTCCTCTCTGTACCAGGACTTCTACACGCCAGCCTCCAAACTCTGCTCTCTGCAAAGATCCTTCTGCACCCCAGTCTCCAATCTCTGCTCTCGGTAACAGTCCCCCTGCACCTCAGTCTCCAACATCTGCTCTCTGTCAGATCCTTCTGCACCCCTGTCTCCAAGCTCTGCTTTTTGTAACAATCCTTCTGCACCCCACTCTCAAACCTCTGCTCTATGTAACAGGAATTCTGCACCTCAGTCTCCAATATCTGCTCTCTTAAAAAGTCCTTCTGCACCCCAGTCTCCAAACTCTGATCTCTGCAACAGTCCTTCTATACTTCAGTCTTCAAACTCTGCTCTCTGTAACGGTCTGTCTGCACCCCAGTCTCCAACCTCTGCTCTCTGCAACAGTGCTTTGCACCCCAGTCTCCAAACTCTTCTCTCTGTAACAATCCTTCTGCACCTCATTCTTCAACCTCTGCTCTATGTAACAAGACTTCTGCACCTCAGTCTGACACCTTTCCTCTCTGCACGGTCCTTCTGCACCTCAGTCTCCAACCACTGCTTTCTGTAACAGTCCACCTGAACCTCAGTGTCCAACCTCTTCTCTCTGTAAGATCCTTCAGCAACCCAGTCTCCAAATTCTGATCTCTATAACCCAGTCTTCAACCTCTGTCCTCTGCAACAGTCCTTCTGCTCCCGAGTCTCAGAGATCTGCTCTCTATAACAGTCCGTCTGCACCCAGTCTCAAACCTCTCCTCTCTGTTACAAGCCTTCTGCATTCCAGTGTCCAAACTCTGCTCTCTGTAGCAGGCCTTCTGCACCCCAGTCTCCAAAATCTGCTCTCTACAACAGTCCATCTGCACCTCATTCCCCAAATTCTGCTCTCTGTAAGATGCTTCTGCACCCCTGTATCCAACCTCTGCTCTCTGTAACAGTCCTTCTGTACCACAGTCTCCAACCTCTGCTCTCCATAACTTGTCCTTCTGCACCCCAGTCTTTAAACTCTATTTTCTGTATCAGTCCTTCTGAACCCCAGTCTAAAAACCTCTTCTCTCTGTATCTATTCTTCTGCACCTCAGTCTCCAACCTGTGCTCTCTTAAACATTCCTTCTGCACCCGAGTCTCCAACCTCTGCTCTCTGTAATAGTTTTTCTATACCGCAGTCTCCAAACTCTGGTCTCTGTAACTGTCCTTCTGCACCCCAATTTACACACTCTGCTTTCTGTAACAGTGCTTCTGCACCTCAGTCTCCAAACTCTGCTCTTAGTAACAGTCCTTCTACACCTAAGTCTCCAACCTGTACTCTCTGTAACAGTCCTTCTGCACCTCAGTCTGACACCTCTGGTCTCTGCACGATCCTTCTGCACCCAAGTCTCCAACCGCTGCTCTCTGCAACGATCTTCTGCACCCCAGTCTCCATCCTCTGCTCTCTGTAAGATGCTTCTGCACCCCAGTCTCTGACCTCTGATCTCTGCAACAGTTTCTTCTGCACCTCAGTCTCCAACCTCTGCTCTCTGTAAGATCCTTTTGAACCCCTGTTTCCAAACCCTGTCTGTCTCCAACCTCTTCTCTCTGTAAGATCTTTCTGCACCCCTGTTTCTAAAACCTGTTTCCAACCTCTCCTCTCTGTAACAGGCCTTCTGTACGCCAGTCTACAAATCTTCGCTTTGTAGCGGCATTTTGCACCAAGTCTCCAAACTCTGCTCTCTGCAACGATCCTTCTGCATTCTAGTATTTAAACTCTGGTCTTTGCAATGATTCTACCTCTGATCTCCAGAAGAGTCCTTCTGCACCTCAGTCTACAAATTCTGCTCTCTGTCAGATCCTTCTGCACCGCTGTCTCCAACCTCTGCTCTCTGCAACAGTCCTTCGGAACCTTAGTTACCAAAATCTGCTCTCTTTTACAGTTCTTCTGCACCCCCGTCTCCAAACTCTGCTCTCTTTAACGGTCTTTCTGTACCCCAGACTCCAATATCTGCTTTCTGTATCAGTCCTTCTGAACCCCAGTCTCCAACCTCTGCTCTCTATAACAGTCCTTCTGCACCTCAGTTTCCAACCTCTGCTCTCTGAAACAGTCATTCTACATCGCAGTCTAAAACCTCTGCTCTCTGCAACAGTCCTTCTGCACCTCAGTCTCCAACCTCTGCTCTCTGCAAGGGTCCTTCTGCACCTCAGTCTCCAACCTCTTCTCTCTGTAACAGTGCTTCTTCACCTCAGTCCCTAATCTCTGCTCTCTTTAATATCCTTCTGCAACCCAGTCTCCAAACACTTCTCTCTGTAACAGTCCTTAATCACCCCACCCTCCAAACTCTGCTCTCTTTAACAGGTCTTCTGCACCCCAGTCTCCAACCTCTGGTCTCTTTATCAGTCCATCTGCACGCCAGTCTCCAACGTCTGCTCTCTGCAATGATCCTTCTGCACCCCAGTCTCCAAACTCTGTTTGCTGCAACAGTCCTTGTGCAACCAAGTCTACAACATCTGCTCTCTGCAAAATTTCTTCTGTACCTCAGTGTGAAAACTCTGCTCTCTGCAATAATCCTGCACCCCAGTATCCAAACTCTGTTCTCTGTAATTGTACTACAGCACCTCAATCGCCAACGTCTGCTTTAAGCAACAGTCCTTCTGCACCTCAGTGTCCAACCTCTGCTCTCTGCAACATTCTTTCTGCACCCCAGTATCAAACCATTGCTCTCTGAATAACTCCGTCAGCACCGCAGTCTCCAACCTCTGCTTTCTGTAACGATCCTTCTGCACCCAGTCTCGAAACTTCGCTCTCTGTAACAGTCCTTCTGCACCTCAGTCTCCAACTCTTTTCTCTGTAAGATACTTCTTAACCCCAGTCTCTAACGTCTCCACTCTGTAACAGTCCTTCTGAACCCCAGTCTTTAACCTCTGCTCTCTGCAAAATTCCTTCTGCACCTCAGTCTCCAAACTCTGCTTTCTGCAACAGTCCTTCTGCAAACAAATCTCCAACTTCTGCTCTTTGCAACATTGCTTCTACACCCCAGTCTCGAACCTCTGCTCTCTGCAACGATCCTTCTGCACCCTAGTCTGAAAAATCTGCTAGCTGCAACAGTTTTTGTTAACCCCAGTCTGCAACAGTTCTACTGTACCTCAGTCTGAAAACTCTGCTCTCTGCAATAATCCATCTGCACCCCAGTCTCCAACCTCTGCTCTCTGTAACAGTCCTTCTGTAACTTAGTCTCCAATCACTGCTCTCTGCAACAGTCTTTCTACACCCCAGTCTCCACACTCTGATGGCCCCAACGATCCTTCTGCACGCCAGTCTCCAAACTCTGTTCTCAACATCAGTTCTGATGAACCCCAGACTCCAAACTCTGCTCTCTATAAAAGTCCTTCTGTACCACAGTCTCCAACCTCTGTTCTCTGTACGGGCCCTTATGCACCCCAGGATCCAACCTCTCCTTTCTGTATCAGTTGTTTTGAACCACAGTCTCCAAACTCTGCCCTCTATAAGAGTCCTTCTGCAACTCAGTCTGCAAACTCTGCTCTGTGCAACACTCCTTCTGCACCCCAGTCTCCATCCTCTTCTCTCTGCAACAGTCATTCTCCACCCCAGTCTCCAAACTTTGCTCTCTGTAACAATCTTTTTGGACTGCACTCTCCAACCTCTGCTCTCTGTAAGAGTACTTCTGCACCCGAGTCTCCAACCTCTGCTTTCTGTGTCAGTCCTTCTGCATCCCAGTCTCCAAACTCTGCTTTGAGTAACTGTCCTTCTGCACCTTAGTATCCAACCTCTGCTTTCTGGTACAGTCCTCTGGACCCCAATATCCAACCTCTACTCTCTACAACAGTCCTTGTACATCCCAGTCTAAAACCTCTGCTCTCTGCAACAGTCCTTCTGCACCCCAGTCTCCAACCTCTGCTCTCTGTAACAATACTTCTGCACCTCAGTTTCCTAACTCTGCTCTCTGCAACGGTCCTTTTGCACCTCAGTCTCCAACCTCTGCTCTCTGCAATAGTCATTCTACATCGCAGTCTAAAACCTCTGCTCTCTGCAACAGTCCTTCTGCACCTCAGTCTCCAACATCTACTCTCTGCAAGTGTCCTTCTGCACCTCAATCTCCAACCTCTACTCTCTGTAACAGGGCTTCTGAACCTAAGTTTCCATTCTCTGTTCTCTGTAAGATCCTTCTGCAACCCAGTCTCAGAACTCTGCTCTCGGTAACAGTCCTTCATAACCCCAGTCTCAAATTCTGCTCTCTGTCATAGGCCTTTTGCACTCCAGTCTCCAACCTCTGCTCTCTGTATCAGTCCATCTGCACCCCAGTCTCTAACGTCTGCTATCTGCAACGATCCTTCTGCACTCCAGTCTCCAACCTCTGCTCGCTGCAACAGTCCATGTGCAACCCCAGTCTACAACATCTGCTCTCTGCAACAGTTCTTCTGTACCTCAGTCTGAAAACTCTGTTGTCTGCAACGATTTTTCTGCACCCGAGTCTCCAACCTCTGCTCTCTGTAACAGTCCTTCTGCCCCTAGTCTCCGAACTCTGCTTTCAGCAGCAGTCCTTCTGCACCCTAGTCTCCAACATCTTCTCTCTGCAACATTTCTTCTTTTTCCCAGTGTCAAACCTGTGCTCTCTTTAAAAGTCTGTCTGCACCCCAGTCTCTATCCTCTGCTCTTTGTAACGATCCTTCTGCACCTCAGTCTCGAACCTCCGCTCTCTGTAAAAGTCCTTCTGCACCACAGTCTCCACACTCTTTTCTCTGTAAGATCCTTCTGAAACCCAGTCTCTAACGTCTGCTCTCTGTAACAGTCTTTCTGCACCCCAGTCTTTAACCTCTGCTCTCTGAAACGGTCCTTCTGCACGCCAGTCTCCAACATCTGCTTTCTCTATCAGTCCTTCTCCAACTCAGTCTCCAACCTCTGCTTTCTTCAACAGTCCTTCTGCACCCAAGACTCCAACCTCTGTCTCTGCAACATTCCTTCTGCACCCCAGGCTCCAAACTCTGCTCTCTGTAATGATCCTTCTGCATGCCAGTCTCAAAACTCTGCTCGATGCAACGATCCTTCTGCACCTCAGTCTCCAACCTCTGCTCTCTGCAAAGATCCTTTGGCACCCCAGTCTCAAAACTCTGCTCGATGCAACAGTCCTTGTGAACCCCAGCTTCCAACATCTGCTCTCTGCAAAATTTCTTCTGTACCTCAGTTTGAAAACTCTGCTCTCTGCAATAGTCCATCTTCACCCCAGTCTCCAACCTCCACTCTCTGTAATAGCTCTTTTGTACCTCAGTCTTCAATCTCTGCTCTATGCAACAGTCCTTCTGCACCCAAGTCTCCAACATCTGCTCTTTGAAACAGTCCTTAGACACCCCAGTCTCCAACTTCTTCTCTCTGCAACAGTCCTTCTACACCCAAGTCTTCAAACTCTGCTCTCTGCAACAGTCCTTCTATACCCCAGTCTCCATACTCTTCTCGACCCAACGATCGTTCTGGACCCCAGTCTCCAACCTCTGTTCTGTACGTAAGTTCTTCTGTGCCCCAGTCTCCAACCTTTGCTCACTGTACCAGTCCTTCTGTACCGCAGTCTCCAAAATATGTTCTCTATAAGGGTCCTTATGCACCCCAGTATCCAACCTCTGCTTTCTGTATCAGTCGTTTTGCAGCACAGTCTCCAAACTATGCCCTCTGTAAGAGTCCTTCTGCAACTCAGTCTGCAACCTCTGCTCTCTGTAACAGTTTTTCTGCACCCCAGATTCAATCCTCTGCTCTCTGCAAAAGTCCTTCTGCACCCCAGTCTCCAAACATCTGCTATCTGCAACAGTCATTCTCCACCCAAGTCTCCAAAACTCTCCTCTCTGTAAGGGTACTTCTGCACCCGAATCTTCAACCTCTGCTTTCTGTATCAGTCCTTCTCCACCCCAGTCTACAAACTCTGCTCTGTGTAACTGTCCTTCTGCACCTAGTCTCCAAAGTCTGCTCTCTCCTACCGTCCTTCTGGAACCCAGTCTCCATCATCTACTCTCTGCAACATTCCTTCTACACCCCAGTCTCCAACCTCTGCTCTCTGTAACAGTCATTCTGTACTGGAGACTTCAACCTCTGATTTCTGTAATAGTTCTCCTGTACCCCAGTCTTAAACCTCTGCTTTCTATATCATTCCTTATGCAAGCCTGTCTCAATCCTCTGCTCTCTATAACAGTCCTTCTGCACCTCAGTCTTTAACCTCTGCTCTCTGCAACGGTTCCCTTCTGCACCCAAATCTCCAACATCTGATCTATGCAAAAGTACTTCTGCACTCTAGTTTCCAACCTCTGCTCTCTTTAACAATCCTTCTGCACCCCAGTCTCCCAAATTCTGCTCTCTGAAGCAGTCCTTCTTCATCACAATCTCCAACCTCTGCTCTCTGTAATACGCTTCTGTACCCCAGTCTCCAAACTCTACTCTCTGTTACAATCCTTCTGCACCTCAGTCTCCAACCTCTGCTCTCTGCAATGGTCCTTCTGCAACCCTGTCTTAAACCTCTGTTTTGCAACAGTCCTTCTGCTCCCCAGTATAAAATCTCTGCTCTCTGTAAAAGTACTTTTGTACCCCAGTCTCCAATTTTTGCTCTTTGTAAAGATCCTTCTGCACCCCAGTCTCCATCCTCTGCTTTCTGTATCAGTCCTCCACCACAGTCTCAAACCTCTGCTCTCGTTAACAGTACTTCTGCACCTCAGTCTCTATCCTCTTCTCTCTGCAACAGTCCTTCTGCAACCAAGTCTCCAGCCCCTGCTCTCTGCAACAATCCTTCTGCACCCCAGTCTCCAGCCTCTGATCTCTGTAAGATTCTTCTGCACCCTAGTCTTTAACCTCTGCTATCTTCAAAAGTCCTTCGGCAACTCAGTCGCCAACCTCTGTTCCCTGCAACAGTCCTTCTTCACCCCAGTCTCCAAACTCTTCTCTCTGTAACAGTTCTTTTGCACCGAGTCTCCAACCTCTGCTCTCTATAATGGTCCTTCACCACTCCAGTCTTAAAACTCTGCTTTCTGTATCAGTCCTTCTGCACCTCAGTCTCCAGTCACTGCTCTCTTTTACAGTTCTTCTGCACCTCAGACTTCAACCTATGCTATCTTCAATTGTCCTTCTGCACCTCAATCTTCAACTCAACACTCTGTAACAGTCCTTCTGCATCTCGGTCTCCAAACTCTACTCTCTGTAAGATCCTTTTGCAAACCAATCTCAAATCTCTGCTCTCGGTAACTGTCCTTCTGCACCCCTTCTCCAAACTCTGCTCACTTTAACAGGATTTCTGCACCTAGTCTCCAATATCTACTCTCTGGAACAGTCCATCTGCACAGAAGTCTCCAACATCTGCTCTCTGCAACAGTCATTATGCAACCCAGTCTCCAACATCTGCTCTCTACATTAGTCCTTCTGCACCTCAGTCTGAATACTCTGCTCTCTGCCACAATTCTTCTGCACCGCAGTCTCCAACCTCTGTTCTCTGCAAGAGTTTTTCTGCACCCCAGTCTCCAAACTCTGCTCTCAACAACAGTCCTTCTGTACGCAGTCTCCAACCTCTCCTCTCTGTAATGGTCTTTCTGCACCCCAGTCTCCAAACACTGCTTACTGTATCAGTCTTTCTGAACCACAGTCTCCAACCTCTGCTCTCTGTAACAGTCCTTCTGCAACTAAGTCTCTAACCTCTGCTCTATGCAACAGTCTTTCTGCAACCCAGTCTCCAACCTCTGCTCTCTGTAACAGTCCTTCTGCTCCCCAGTCTCCAACGTCTGCTCTCTGTAACAGTCCTTCTGTACCTCAGTCCCAACCTCTGCTCTCTGTAACGGGCTTTCTGCACCCCAGTCTTCAACCTCTCCTTCCTGTATCATTTTTTCTGCACCACAGTTTCCAAACTCTGCTCAGTGAAACATTCCCTCTGCACCTCAGTCTCCATCCTCTGCTCTCTGCGACAGTTCTTCTGCACCCCAGTCCCCAAACTCTGCTCTCTGCAACAGTTTGTCTGCACCCAGTATCCAAGGTCTGCACTCTGAAACAGTTCTTCTCCACACCAGTCTTTAAACTCTGCCCTCTGTAACTGTCCTTCTGTAGTGCAGTCTCCAAAATCTGCACTCTGTAAAGGCTCTTATGCTCCCCAGTCTTCAACCTCTGCTTTCTGTATCAGTCCTTCTGCACCAAATTCTCAAACCTCTGTATCTGACAAATCCTTCTACACCTCAGTCTCCAAACTCTGCTATCTGCAACACTCCTTCTGCACCCCAGGCTCCGACCTCTGCTCTCTGTAACAATCCTTCTGCACCTCAGTCTCAAAACTCTGCTCTCTACAACAGTGCTTCTGCACTCAGTCTCTAACCTCTACTCTTTGTAACAGTCCTTCTGCAGCTCAGTCTCCAACATCTGCTCTCTCTAAGATCCTTCTGCAACCCATCTGTAAACTCTGCCCTCGGTAACAGTCCTTCTGCACCCCTTCTCCAACGTCTGTTCTCTGTAACATTTTTTTGGGACGCTGGTCTCAAACCTCTGCTCGCTACAACGATCCTTCTGCACCCCAGTTTCCATCCTCTGCTCTCTACAACAGTCCCTCTGAGACCAAGTCTCCAACGTCTGCTCTCTGTAACAATCCTTCTGCACCTCAGTCTCCAATCTCTGCTCTCTGCAATGGTCCTTGTGTACATCAGCCTCTACTCTCTGTAAAAGTACTTCTGCACCCCTTCTCCAAACTCTGCTCTCTGTAACAATCCTTCTGCACCTCAGTCTCCAACTTGTGCTCTCTGCAACAGGCCTTGTACACCCGATTCTCTAACCTCTGTTCTCTGCATCAGTCAATCTGAACCACAGTTTCCAACATCTGCTCTCTGGAACAGTCCTTCTTTACCCTAGTCTCCAACGTCTGCTCTCTGTAACAGTACTTCTGCATCTCAGTCTACAAACTCTGCTTTCTCCAATAGTCCTTCTGCAACCCAGTCTCCAACATCTGCTCTCCACAACAGTCTTTCTGCACCAAAGTCTCCAACCTCTGCCTCTGTAACAGTCCTACTGCAACACAGTCTTCAACCTGAACTCTATGCAACAGTCCTTCTTCACCCAAATCTCAAACCTGTGCTCTCTGCAACAGTCCTGCTACACCCCATGTTCAGCCTCTGCTCTCTGCAGCAGTCCTTCTGAGACCAAGTCTCCAATGTCTGCTCTCTGTAACGATCCTTCTGCACCTCAGTCTCCAATCTCTGCTCTCTGCAATGGTCCTTCTATACATCAGCCTCTACTCTCTGTAAAAGTACATCTGCACCCCTTCTCCAAACTCTGCTCTCCATAACAGGCCTTCTGCACCCCAGTATCCGACCTCTGTTCTCTATGACCATCCTTCTGCACCCCAGTCTCCAACCTCTGCTCGCTTTACCAGTACTTCAGCACCCCAGTCTCAAAACTCTGCTCTCTGTAACAGTCTTTCTGCACCTCAGTCTCCAACCTTGCTCTCTGCAACAGTACTTCTGTACTCCAGTATCCAACCTCTGCTCTCTGCAACAGTCGTTCTGTACCCCAGTCTCTAACACGTGCTCACTGCAAAAGTCCTTCTGCACCTCAGTCTGAAAACTCTGTTCCCTGCAACGATCCTTCTGCACCCTAGTCACCAACCTCTGCTCTCTGTAACAGTCCTGCTGCACCTTGGTCTACAACCTCTGCTCTCTGTAACATCCTTGTGCAACCTTGTCTAAAACCTCTGCTCTCTGTAACCGTTCTTCTGCACCCTAGTCTCTGACCTCCGCTCTCTGTAACAGGCCTTTTGCACGCCAATCTCCAACCTCTACTCTCTGTAACAGTCCTTTTGCACCTCAGTCACCAAACTCTGCTCTCTGCAACAGTCCTTTTGCACCTCAGTCTCCAATCTCTGCTCTAAGCAATGATTCATGGGCACCTCAGTATCCAAACTCTACTCTCTGTAACAGTCCTTCTGCTCCCCAGTATCTAACCTCTGCTGTCTGCAATGATCCTTCTTCACCCCAGTCTGCAACTTCTGCTCTCTGCAACAAACCTTCTGCACCCTAGTCTCCAACCTCTGATCTCTGCAACGATCCTTCTGCACCCCAGTCTCCAACATCTGCTCTATGCAACAGTCCTTCTGCACCCATGTCTCCAACCTCTGCTCTATGTAATATCCTTCTTCACCACAGTTTCAAAACTCTGCTCCCAGTAACATTTCATCTCTACACCAGTCTCCAACCTCTGCTTTCTGCAACAGTACTGCTGCACATGAGTCTCCAACCTCTGTTCTCAGTAACAGTCCTTCTTCTCCCCATCTCCAACCTCTTCTCTATAACAGTCCTTCTGCACCTCAGTCTCCAACCTCTGCTCTCTGCAACAGTACTTCTGCACCCCTGTCTCCAACCCGTGCTCTCTGTAAGATCCTTCTGCACCCTAGTTTCCAAACTCTGCTCTCTGTAACAATCCCTTCTGCACCTCAGTCTCCAATGTGTGCTCTCTGCAACAGTCCTTCTACACCCGATTCTCTAAACTCTGTCCTCTGCAACAGTCATTCTGAACCACAGTTTCCAACATCTGCTCTGGAACAGTCCTTCTGTGCCCTAGTCTCCAACGTAGGCTCACTGTAACAGTCCTTCTGTACTGCAGTCTCCAAACTCTGCTCTCTCTAAAGGTCCTTCTGCACCACAGTCTCCAACCTCTGCTCTCTGTATCAGTACTTCTGCACCCCAGTCTCCAACCTCTGTTCTTTGTAACATTCCCTCTGCACCTCAGTCTCCAAACTCTGCTCTCTATGACAGTTCTTCTGCACCCCAGTCTCCAACCTCTTCTCTCTGCAACAGTTCTTCTGAACCCCAGTCTCCAATATCTGCACTCTGAAATAGTCCCTCTCAACCCCAGTCTCCAACCTCTGCTCTCTGTAACAGGTCTTCTGTACTGCAGTCTTTAAATTCTGCTCTCTGTAATTTTCCTTCTTCACCACAGTCTCCAACCTCTTCTTTCTGTATCAGTCCTTCTGCACCCCAGTCTCCAACCTGTGATCTCTGTAACATTCCTTCTGCATCTCAGTCTCCAAACTCTGCTCACTGCAAAATTTCTTCTGCACCCAATTCTCCAAACCCTGTTCCCTCCAGCAGTCTTTCTAAACCACAGTCTCCAACCTCTGCTATCTGCAACAATCCTTCTGCACCTCAGTCTCCAAACTCTACTCTCTGTAACAGTCGTTCTGCACCTCAGTCTGCAACCTCTGCTCTGTGTAAGATCTTTGGGCAACCAGTCTTTCTGCACTCTTTCTCGAAACCTTTCTCTCTGTAACAAGCATTCTGTACCCCAGTCTCCAAACTCTGTTCTCTGTACCAGTCCTTCTGAACCCCAGTCTCAAAACTCTGCTCTCTACAGCGATCCTTCTTCACCCCAGTCTCCAACATCTTCTCTTTGCAACAGTACTTCTGCACCTAAGTCTCCAACACTGCTCTCTGCAACAGTCCTTCTGCACCTCAGTCTAAAAATTCTGTGGTCTAAAATGATCCTTCTGCACTCCAGTTTTTAAACACTGCTCTCTGTAACACTCTTTCTGCTTCCTAGTCTCCAACTTCTGCACTCTGTAACAGGACCTCCACAAGTCAGTCTCTAAAGTCTGCTCTCTGCAACAGTCCTAATGCACCCCAGTCTCAAACCTCTACTCTCTACAACAGTCCTTCTGCACCCTACTTACCAACATCTGCTCTCTGCAACAGTCCTTCTGCACCCCAGTCTCCAACATCTGCTCTCTGTAAGAGTTCTTCTGCACCTCAGTCTGAAAACTTTGCTCTCTGCAACGACACTTCTGCACCCCAGTCTCCTACCTCTGCTCTCTGTAACAGTCCTTCTACACCTCAGTCTCCAAACTGTGCTCTATGTAAGATCCTTCTGCAACCCAGTCTTTAAACTTTGCACTCTGTAACAGTCCTTCGGCACAACAGTCTCCAACCTCTGCTCTCTGTAACAGGCCTTCTGCATCCCAGTCTCCAACCTCTTCTCTCTGCAACGATTTTTCTCCACCCCAGTCTCCAACATCTGCTCTCTGCAACAGTCCTTTTGAACCACAGTCTCCAAACTCTGCTCTGTGTAAGATCCATCTGAACCCCAGTCTTCAACCTCTGCTCTCTGTAACAGTCCTTCTGCACCCCAGTCTCCAAATTCTGATCTCTGTAACAGTCCTTCTGCAGCTCAGTCTGCAACCTCTGCTCTATGTAATAGTCCTTCTGCACCCCAGCCTCTACAATTTGCTCTCTGCAACAGTCCTTCTGCACCCCAGTCTCCAACATCTGCTCTCTGCAGCAGTCTTTCTGAACTCCAGTCTCCAAACTCTGCTCTTTGCAATGATCATTCTGGACCCCTGTCTCCAACGTCTTCTCTCTGCAACAGTCCTTCTGCACCACAGTCTCCAACCTCTGCTCTATTTAAGATCCTTCTGCACTCCAGTTTCAAAACTCTGATCTCTGTAACATTTCTTCTCCACCCCAGTCTCCAACCTCTGTCCTCTGCAACAGTTTTCTGCTCCCCAGACTCAGAGATCTGCTCTCTGCAAAAGTCCTTCTGTACCGCAGTCTCCAAATTCTGCTCTGTAACAGTCCTTCTTCACTCCAGTCTCCAACCTATGCTTTCTGTAACAGTCTGTCTGATCCCCAGTCTCCAACCTCTGTTCCCTGTATCTATACTTCTGCACCTCAGTATCCAACCTGTGCTCTATGTAAGAGTTCTTCTGCACCCCAGTCTAAAACTTCTGCTCTTGGTAACAGTCCTATACCGCAGTCTCCAAACTCTTCTCTCTGTAACGGGCCTGATGCACCCCAAATTCCAAACTCTGCTTCCTGTTACAATCCTTCTGCACCTGAGTCTCCAAACACTTTTCTCTGTAACAGTCCTTCTACACCTCAGTCTCCAACCTCTGCTCTCTGTAACAGTCCTTCTGCACCTCAGTCTGAAACCTCTGCTCTCTGCACGATACTTCTGCAACCCAGTCTCAAACCACTGCTCTCTGTAACAGTCCACCTGCACCTTAGTCTCCAACCTCGGCTCTCTGTAAGATCCTTCAGCAACCCAGTCTCCAAACTCTGCTCTCTATAACAGTCCTTCTGCAAACCAGTCTCAAAACTCTCCTCTCTGTACCAATCCTTCAGCACCAAAGTCTCCGAACTCTGCTCTCTGCTACAGTCCTTTTGCACTCCAGTCTCCAAACTCTGCTCTCTGCAACAGTCCTTCTGCACCCCAGTCTCCAACCTCTACTTTATGTATCAGGACTTCTGTACCTCAGTCTCCAATCTCTGCCCTCTGCAACAGTCCTTCTGCACCACAGTCTTCAAACTCTGGTCTCTGTAAGATCCTTCTGGACTCAAGCTTCCAAACTCTGTTCTCTGTAACATTCCTTCTTCTCCCCAGTCTTTACCCTCTGCTTTGTGCAAGTGTCCTGCGGAACCCCAGTCTCCATACTCTGTCCTCTTCAGCAGTCCTTCTGCTCCCCAGTCTCCAACATCTGCTATCTGTAACAGTCCTTCTGTACCGCAGTCTCCAACCACTGCTCTCCGTAACGGGCCTTCTGCACCCCAGTCTCCAAATACTGCTTTCTGTATCAGTCCTTCTGCACCTCAGTCTCAAACCTCTGCTCTCTGTATCTATCCTTCTGCACCTCAGTCTCCAACCTGTGCTCTCTGTAACATTTCTTCTGCACCCCAACTCCAACCTCTGCTCTCTGTAACAGTTTTTCTATAGCGCAGTCTCCAAACTCTGGTCTCTGTAACGGTCCTTCTGCACCCCAATTTCCAACCTCTACTTTCTGTAACAGACCTTCTGCCCCTCAGTCTGATTCCTCTGCTCTCTACACGATCCTTCTGCACCCCACTTTCAAAACATTGCTCTCTGTAACAGTCCAACTGCACCTCAGTCTCCAACCTCTCCTCTCTGTAACAGACCTTCTGCACGCCAGTCTCCAAAGTCTGTTCTCTGTGGTAGGCCTTCTGCACCCCAGTCTCCAAAATCTGCTCTCTGTAATGATCCTTCTGCACGCCAGTCTCCAACCTCTGCTCTCTGCAATGATTCTAGTGCACCCCAGTCTCCAACCTCTGATCTCTCCAAAAGTCTTTCTACACCACAGTCTCCAAATTCTGCTCTCTGTAAGATCTTTCTGCACCCCTGTATGCAACCTCTGCTCTGTGTAACAGTACTTCTGCATGCAAGTCTCCAACCTCTGCTCTCTGTAACAGGACTTCTACACCTCAGTCTCTAACGTCTGCTCTCTGCAACAGTCCTTCTGCAGCATATTCTCCAACCTCTGCTCTCTACAACAGTCCATCTTCACCCCAGTTACCAACATCTGCTCTCTGCCACAGTCCTTCTGCACCCCAGTCTCCAACATCTGCTCTCTGCAACACTTCTTCTGCATCTCAGTCTGTACGCTCTGCTCTCTGCAATGACCCTTATGCACCCCAGTCTCCTACCTCTGCTCTCTGTAACAGTCCTTCTTCACCTCAGTCTCCCAACTGTGCTCTCTGTAAGATCCTACTGCAACCTATTCTTTAAACTCTGCACTCTGTAACAGTCCTTCTGCACAACAGTCCCCAACCTCTGCTCTCTGTAACAGGCCTTCTGCACTCCAGTCTCCAACCTGTGCTCTCTGTAACATTTCTTCTGCACCCCAACTCCAACCTCTGCTCTCTGTAACAGTTTTTCTATAGCGCAGTCTCCAAACTCTGGTCTCTGTAACGGTCCTTCTGCACCCCAATTTCCAACCTCTACTTTCTGTAACAGACCTTCTGCCCCTCAGTCTGATACCTCTGCTCTCTACCTGATCCTTCTGCACCCCACTTTCAAAACATTGCTCTCTGTAACAGTCCAACTGCACCTCAGTCTCCAACCTCTCCTCTCTGTAACAGACATTCTGCACGCCAGTCTCCACAGTCTGTTCTCTGTGGTAGGCCTTCTGCACCCCAGTCTCCAAAATCTGCTCTCTGTAATGATCCTTCTGCACGCCAGTCTCCAACCTCTGCTCTCTGCAATGATTCTAGTGCACCCCATTCTCCTACCTCTGATCTCTCCAAAAGTCTTTCTCCACCACAGTCTCCAAATTCTGCTCTCTGTAAGATCTTTCTGCACCCCTGTATCCAAACTCTGCTCTGTGTAAGTCCTTCTGCATGCAAGTCTCCAACCTCTGCTCTCTGTAACAAGACTTCCACACCTCAGTCTCTAACGTCTGCTCTCTGCAACAGTCCTTCTGCAGCATATTCTCCAACCTCTGCTCTCTACAACAGTCCAGCTTCACCCCAGTTACCAACATCTGCTCTCTGCCACAGTCCTTCTGCACCCTAGTCTCCAACATCTGCTCTCTGCAACACTTCTTCTGCATCTCAGTCTGTACGCTCTGCTCTCTGCAACGACCCTTATGCACCCCAGTCTCCTACCTCTGCTCTCTGTAACAGTCCTTCTTCACCTCAGTCTCCCAACTGTGCTCTCTGTAAGATCCTACTGCAACCCATTCTTTATACTCTGCACTCTGTAACAGTCCTTCTGCGCAACAGTCCCCAACCTCTGCTCTCTGTAACAGGCCTTCTGCACTCCAGCCTCCAACCTCTTCTCTCTGCAACGATTCTTCTTTACCCCAGTCTCCTACATCTGCTCTCTGCAACAGTCCTTTTCACCCTAGTCTCTGAACTCTGCTCTCTGTAAGATCAATCTGAACCCTAGTCTTCAAACTCTGCTCTCTGTAACAGTCCTTCCGCACCCCAGTCTCCAAACTCTGATCTCTGTAACAGTCCTTCTGCACCTCAGTCTCCAACCTGTGTTCTATGTAATAGACCTTCTGCACGCCAGTCTCCAAAATCTGCTCTCTGCAATAGTCCTTCTAAACCCCAGTCTCCAAACTCCACTCTCTGCAACGATCCTTCTGTTACCAAGTCTCCAACGTCTGCTATCTGCAACAGTCCTTCTGCACCCCAGTCTTCAACCTCTGCTCTCTGCAACGATCCCTGTGCACCCCAGTATCCAATATCTGCTCTATGTAACAGTCCTTCTGCACCCCTGTCTTCAACCTCTGCTCTCTGCAACAGTCCTTCTGCACCTCAGTCTGAAAACGCTGTTCTCTGCAATGATCCTTCTACACCCCAGTCTCTAAACTCTGCTCTCTGTAACACTCCTGTTGCACCTCAGTCTCGAAACTCTGCTCTCTGTAATATTTTTCTGCAACCCTGTCTTCAAACTCTGCTCCACAGTCACCAACCTCTGCTCTCTGTAACAGTCCTTCTGTCCCTCAGTCTCCAACCTCTTCTCTCTGTAATTTTCTTCTGCACCCCAGTCTCCAAACTCTGATCTCTGTAACAATCCTTCTTCACCCCAGTCTCCAACCTCTGCTGTCTGTAATGATCCTTTTGCACCCCAGTCTCCAACCTCTGCTCTCTGCAAAAGTCCTTCTGTACACCAGTCTCCAACATCTGCTCTCAGCAACAGTCCTTCTGAACCTATTTCTGAAAACTCTGCTCTCTGGAACGATCCTTGTGTACCCCAGTCTCCAAACTCTGCTTTTTGTAACAGGCCTACTGCACCTCAGACTCCAAAATCTACTCTCTGTAACAGTGCTTCTGAACCACAGCCTCCAACCTTTGATCTCTGTAAGATTCTTCTGCACCCACGTTTCCAAATCTGCTCTCTGTAACTTTTCTTATCCTCCCCAGACTCCAATGTTTGCTCTCTGTAACAGTCCTTCTGCTCCCCAGTCTCCAACGTCTGCTATCCGCAACAGTCCTTCTGTACCTCGGTCCCCAACCTCTGCTCTCTGTAAAGATCTTTCTGCACCCCAGTCTTCAACCTCTCCTTTCTGTATCATTCCTTCTGCACCACAGTTTCCAACCTCAGCTCCCTGCAACATTCCTTCTGCACCTCAGTCTCCATCCTCTGCTCTCTGCGACAGTTCTACTGCACCCCAGTCCCCAAACTCTGCTCTCTGCAACAGTTCGTCTGCACCCCAGTATCCAAGGTCTGCACTCTGAAACAGTCCTTCTCCACACCAGTCTCCAAACTCTGCTCTCTGTAACTGTCCTCCTGTAGTGCAGTCTCCAAAATATGCACTCTGTAAGCGTTATTCTGCTCCCCAGTCTTCAACCTCTCCTTTCTGTATCAGTCATTCTGCACCAAAGTCTCAAACCTCTGTATCTGCAAAATCCTTTTACACCGCAGTCTCCAACCTCTGCTCTCTGTAACAGTCCTTCTGTCCCTCAGTCTCCAACCTCTTCTCTCTGTAATGGTTCTTCTGCACCCGAGTCTCCAAACTCTGATCTCTGTAACATTCCTTCTGCAAGCCAAGTCTCCAACCTCTCTCTGTAACAGGCCTTCTGCACCACAGTCTCCAAACTATGCTCTCTTCAATGATCCTATTGCACCCCAGTTTCCTACCTCTGATCTCTGAAACAGTTTTTCTGAACCTCAGTCTCCAAATTCTGCTCTCTGTAAGATCTTTCTTCACCCCAGTATCCAACCTCTGCTCTCTACAACAGTCTTTCTGCACCCCAGTCTCCAACCTCTGCTCTCTGTAACAGGACTTTCGCACCTCAGTCTCCAACCTCTGCTCTCCGCAAAAGTACTTCTGCAATCCAGTCTCCAACCTCTTCTTTCTACAACAGTCCTTCTGCACCCTAGTTACCAACATCTGCTTTCTGCAACAGTCCTTCTGCACCCCAGTCTCCAACATATGCTCCCTGCAGCAGTTCTTCTGCACCTCAGTCTGAAAACTCTGCTCTCTGCAAAAACCCTTCTGCACCCCAGTCTCCTACCTCTGCTCTCTGTAACTGTCCTTCTGCACCTCAGTCTCCCAACTCTGATCTCTGTAAGATACTTCTGCAACCCAGTCTTTTAACTCTGTACTCTGTAACAGTCCTTTAGAACCTCAGTCTCTAAACTCTGCTCTCTGTTAAATCCATCTGAATCCCAGTCTCCAACCACTGCTCTCTGTAAGGGTACTTCTGCCCCATGTATCCAACTTCTGCTCTCTGTAGCAGTCCTACTGCACCTCACTATCCTTCCTCTGCTCTGTGTAACAGTCCTTCTGCACCCCAGTTTCTAAAATCTGCTCTCAGCAACAGTCTTTCTGCACCACCTCTCCAACATCTGCTCTCTACAACAGTCCTTCTGAACCCCATTCTCGTAACTCAGCTCTCTGCAAGGATTCTTCTGGACCCCAGTCTCCAACATCTGCACTCTGTAACAGTCCATCTGCACCACAGTCTCCAACCTCTGCTCTCTGTAAGATCCTTCTGCACTCCAGTTTCAAAACTCTGCTTTCTGTAATATTCCTTCTCCACCACAGTCTACAACCTCTGTCCTCAGCAACAGTCCTCTTCTTCCAAGACTCCAAAATCTTCTCTCTATAACAGTCCTTCTGTACCACAGACTCAAACCTCTGCTCTTTGTAACGGTCCTTCTAAATTCCAGTCTCCAAGTTCTGCATTCTGTAACTGTCTGAACCCCAGTCCCAACTCTGTTCTCTGTATCTATCCTTCTGCACCTCAGTCTCCATCCTCTGTTCAATGTAAGAGTCCTTCTGAACCCCAGTCTTAAACCTCTGCTCTCGGTAACAATCCTATAACGCAGTATTCAAAATCTGCTCTCTGTAACTGTCCTTTGCACCCCAATTTCCAAACTCTGCTTCCTGTAACAGTCCTTCTGCACCTTAGTCTCCAAAGTGTCCTCTTTGTAACAGTCCTTCTACACCTCAGTCTCCAACCTCTGCTCTTTGTAAGATCATTCAGCAACCCAGTATCCAAACACTGCTCTCTATAACAGTCCTTCTGCACCCCAGTTTCCAACCTCTCCTCTCTGTAACAGGAATTTTGCATGCCAGTCTCCAAACTCTGCTCTCTGTCATGATCCTACTGCACCCCAGTCTCCAACCTCTGATCTCTACAACAGTCCTTCTGCACCTCAGTCTGAAACCTCTGCTCTCTGCACGATCCTTTTGCACCCCAGTCTCCAACCTCTACTCTATGTAACAGGACTTCTGCACCTCAGTCTCCCACCCCTCCTCTCTGTAAAAGGCCTTCTGCAGGCCAGTCTCCAAACTCTAATCTCTGTAGCAGGCCTCGGCACCCCAGTCTCCAAAATCTGCTCTCTGCAACGATCCTTCTGCACCCCCGTCTCCAATGTTTCTCTCTGCAATGATCCTAGTGCACCCCATTCTTTAACCTCTGATCTCTGCAACAGTGCTTCTGCACCTCAGTCTCCAAATTCTGCTCTCTGTAAGATTCTTCTGCACCCCTGTATCCAACCTCTGCTCTTTGTAACAGTCCTTCTGCATCTTAGTCTCCAAACTCTGCTCTCTGTTACAGGCCTTCCACAACTCAGTCTCCAAACTCTGCTCTCTGCAACAGTCCTCTGTACCCCAGTCTCCAACCTCTGCTCTCCTAAACAGTCCTTCTCCACCCTAGTTACCAACATCTGCACTCTGCAACAGTCCTTCTGCAGCCCAGTCTGCAACATCTGCTCTCTGCAACACTTCTGCACCTCAGTAGAAAAACTCTGCTCTCTGCAACGACCCTCCTGCACCCCAGTATCTAACCTCTGCTCTCTGTAACAGTCCTTGTACACCGCAGTCTCCAAACTCTGCTCTCTGTAAGACCCTTCTGCAACACAGTCTTTAAACTCTGCACTCCGTACCACTCATTCTGCACAATAGTCTTTAAACTCTGCTCTCTGTAACAGGACTTCTGCACTCCAGTCTCCAACCACTTCTCTCTTCAACAATTTTTCTCCACCCCAGTCTCCAAAATCTGCTCTCTGTAACAGTCCTTTGCACCCCAGGCTCCAACCTCTGCTCTCTGTAAATGTTCTTCTTCACCCCAGTCATCAAACTCTGCTCTCTATAACAGTCCTTCTTAACCCCAGTCTCCAATATCTACTCTCTGCAACAGTACTTCTTCACCCCAGTCTCCAAACTCTGCTCTCTGCAACGGTCCTTCTGGACCCCAGTCTCCAACGTCTGCTCTTTGCCACAGTCCTTCTCCACCCCAGTCTCAAAGGTCTGCTCTCTGCAACAATCCTTCTGCACCCCAGTCTCCAAACTTTTCTCACTTTAAGATTTATCTACACCCCAATTACCAAACTCTGCTCTCTGTAACATTCATTCTGCACCCCATTCTGCAACGTCTACCCTCTGCAATGGTCCCTCTGCACCACAGTCTCCAAACTTTTTCTCTACAACAGTTCTTCTGTGCCACAGTCTTCAACCTCTGTTCTCTGTAAGGGTCCTCTGCACCCCAGTCTTTAACCTCTGCTTTCTGTATCAGTCCTTCTGCACCTCTATTTTCAACCTCTGCTCTCTGCAACAGTCCTTCTGCACACCTGTCTTAAACCTCTGCTCTTTGCAACACTCCTTCTGAACCCTAGTCTCCAACATCTGCTCTCTGCAACAGTCCTTCTCCACCCCAGTCTCTATCATCTGCTCTCTGTAACAGTCCTTCTGTACTGCAGTTTCCAAACCCTTCTCTCTGTTACGGTTCTTCTGCACCCCACTCTCCAATCTCTACTTTCTCTATCAGTCATTCTGCACTCAGGTCTCTAACCTCTGCTCTCTGTAATAGTCCTTCTGCACCTCAGTCTCCAACGTCTACTCTCTGCAACAGTCCTTCGGCACCCCAGTCTCCAAACTCTGCTCTATGTTACAGTCCTTCTGTACTACAGTCTGCAACTTTTTCTCTCTGTAATGGTCCTTCTGCACCCCAGTCTCCAACCTCTGCTCTCCGTAACAATCCTTCTGAACCTCGGTCTCCAATGACTGCTCTCTGCAACGGTCCTTCTGCACCTCAGTCTCCAACTTCTTCTCTCTGTAACAGTGCTTCTGCACCTCAGTCTCCAACTTTTGCTCTCCTTAATATCTTTCTGCAACCCAGTATTCAAACCCTGCTCTCTTTACCAATCTTTCTGCACCCCAGTCCCTAAACTCTGCTGTCTGTAACAGGCCTTCTGCACCCCAGTCTCCAACCTCTGCTCTCTGCAACAATCCTTCTCCACCCCAGTCTTCAACCTCTGTTCTCTACAACACTTCTTTTGCACCCCAGGCTCCAAACTCTGCTGTCTGTAACAGGCCTTCTGAACCACAGTCTCCAAACTCTGCTCTGTAACACTCCTTCTCCACCACATTCTGCAACCTCTGCACTCTGAAATTGTCCTTCTACACCCAGTCTCCAACCTCTGCTCTCTGCAACAGTCCTTCTGCACCCCAGTCTCCAACATCTTCTCTCTACAACAGTCCTTCTCCACCCCAGTCTCGAACCTATGCTCTCTGTAACAGTACTTTTGTACTGCAGTTTCCAAACTCTTCTCTCTGTAACGGTCCTTCTGCACCCCACTCTCCAACCTCTCCTTTCTCTATCAGTCATTCTGCACTCAATCTCCAACCTGTGCTCTGTAACTGTCCTTCTGCATTTCAGTCTCTAACGTCTGCTAGCTGCAACAGGCTTTAGAAACCCCAAACTTCAACCTCTGCTCTCTGCAACAGTCCTACACCCAAGTCTTCAACCTCTGCACTCTGCAACAGTCCTTCTGCACCTCAGTCTCCAACCTCTTCTCTTTGCAAAGGTATTTCTGCACCTCAGTCTTCAACATCTACTCTCTGTAACAGTCCTTCTGCTCCTCATTCGCCAACGTCTGCTCTCTGTAAGATCCTTCTAAAAACCAGTCTCCAAACTCTGCTTTCTATAACAGTCGTTCTGCACCCCAGTCTCAAAATTCTGCAGTCTGTAAAACCCCTTTGGCACCCCATCCTGCACCCTATGTTATCTGCAACGATCCTTCTACACCCAAGTCTCCAAGCTCTGCTCTCTGCAACTGTTCTTCTGCACCCCAGTCGCCTACATCTGCTTTCTGCAACAGTTTTTCTAAACCTCATTTTGAAAACTCTGCTTTCTGAAAGGATCCTTCTGGAACCCAGTTTCCAACCTCTGCTCTCTCTGACAGTCCTTCGGCACATCAGTCACCAACCTCTGCTCTCTGTAAGATCCTTATGCCACTCAGTCTCCAAACTCTGCTGTGTGTTACATGTCATCTGCTCCCCAGTCTCCAACATCTGCTCTTTGTAACTGGGCTTCTGCACCTCAGTATACAACCTCTTCTCTCTGCAACAATCCTTCTGAACCCCATTCTCCAAACTCTGCTCTCTGCATCAGTCCAATTGCACCCTAGTCTCCAACGTCTGCTCTCTGTAAGATCCTTCTGCACACCTGTCTCAAAACTCTGCTCTCTTTAACAGTTCTTCTGTACAGAAGTCTCTAAACTCTATTCTCTGTAACAGTGTTTCTGCACCCCAGTCTCCAAACACTGCACTCTGCACAGTCCTTCTGCACCCAGTCTCAAAACTTTCCTCTCTGCAACAGTCCTTCTGCACCTTAGTCTCTAAACACTGATCTCTGTAACAGTTTTTCTACAACTCAGTCTTCAACAACTGCTCTCTGCAACAGTCCTTCTTCACCCCAGTCTCCAAACTCTGCTCTCTAGAACAGTACTTCTATACACCTGTCTCCATAATCTACTCTCTGCAACGATCCTTCTGCATTTCAGTCTCCAAAGTCTGCTCTCTGCAACAATCCTTCTGCACCCCAGTCTCAAAAATTTCCTCTCTGTAAGATCGTACTGGTCTCCAGTCACCAAACTCAGCTCTCAGTATTAGTCCTTCTGCACCCCAGTCTCCAAACACTGCTCTCTGTAACAGTTTTTCTGCACCTCAGTCTTCATAATCTACTCTCTGCAACGATCCTTCTACACCCCAGTCTCCAACGTCTGCTCTCTGCAACAATCGTTCTGCACCCAAGTCTCAAAACATTCCTCTCTTTAAGATTCTTCTGCACCCCAGTTTCCACACGCTGCTCTCTGTAACATTCTTTTTGCACCGCAGTCTCCAACGTCTGCCCTCTGCAATGGTCTCTATGCACCCCAGTCTCCAACCTTGTTCTCTACAACAGTTCTTCTGTACCGCAGTCTCTAACCTCTGCTCTCTGTAATGGTCCTTCTGCACCCCAGTCTCAAAAATCTGCTTTCTGGATCAGTTCTTCTGCACCACAGTCTCCAACCTCTGCTCTCTGCAACAGTCCTTCTGCACCCCAGTATCCAACATCTGCTCTGCAACAGTCCTTCTGCACCACAGTCTCCAAAACCTGCTCTGTGTAACAGTCCTTCTGTACTGCAGTCTCCAAACTCTGCTCTCTGTAACGGTCTTTCCGCACCCCAGTTTACAAACTCTGCTCTCTGTAACATTCCTTTTCCAACCCAGTCTCCAACCTCTGCTCACTGCAACAGTCTTTCTGCATCCCAGTCTCCAAACTCTGCTCCCTGTAGCAGCCCTTCTGCACCTCAGTCTCCAACCTCTGCTCTCTGCAACAGTCCTTCTACACCTCAGTTACCAACCTCTGCTCTTTGTAAGATCCTTATGCAACCCCGTCTCCGAACTCTGCTCTCTGTAACAGTCCTTCTGTACCGCAGTCTCAAAACTCTGCTCCCTGTAACGGTCCTTCTGCACCCCAGTCTCCAAACACTGCTTTCTGTATCAGTCCTTCTGCACCACAGTCTCCAACGTCTGCTCTCTGCTACAGTCATACTCAACCCCAGTCTTCATCTTCTAATCTCTGCAACAGTCCTTCTGCACCCCAGTCTCCAACCTCTGCTCTCTGTAACAGTCCTTCTGTACTGCAGACTCCAACCTCTTCTCTCTGTAAGGGTCCTCCTGTACCCCAGTCTCCAAACTCTGCTTTCGGTATCATTCCTTCTGCACCCCTGTCTCAATCCTCTGCTCTCTGTAACAGTCCTTCTGCACCTCAATATCCAAACTCTGTTCTCTGTAACAATCCTTCTGCACCCCAGTCTCCAAATTCTACTCTCTGCAAAGGTCCTTCTTCACCCCACTCTCCAACCTATGCTTGCTGTAATATGCTTCTTTACCCCAGTGTCCAAACTCTACTCTCAGTAACAGTTCTTCCGCTCCCCAGTCTCCAATCTCTGCTCTTTTTAAAAGTCTTTTTGCACCCCAGTCTCCAATCTCAGCTCTCTGTAACGGTTCTTCGGCACCCCAGTCTCCAACCTCTGCTTTCTCACCAGTCATGCACCCCAGTCTCCAAACTCTGCTCTCTGCAACAATCCTTCTGCACCCCAGTCTCCTACGTCTGCTCTCCACAACAGTCCTTCTGCACTTCAGTCTCCAACCTCTGCTCTCTGTAAGATCCTTCTGCACCCCGGTCTCCAACCTCTGCTTTCTTCAACGGAACTTGTGCACCTCAGTCGCCAACCTCTGTTCTCTGCAAGATTCCTTCTGCACCCCAGTCTCCAACCACTGCTTTTTGGATCAGTCCTTTTGCACCACATTCTCCAAACTCTGCTCTCTGTAACAGTCCTTCTGCACCTCAGTCCTTCTGCACCCCAGCCTCTAACCTCTGTTCTCTACAACAGTCCTTCTGCACCTCAGTATGCAACCTCTGCTCTGTGCAATAGTCCTTCTGTATCTGAGTCTCTGGAACAGTCCTTCTGCACCACAGTAACCAACCTCTGTTTTCTGTATCAGTCCTTCTGTACCCCAGTCTCCAACCTCTGCTCTCTGTAACAGTCCTTCTGCACCTCAGTCTCCAACCTCTTCTTTCCTCAGCAATCTTTCTCCACTCTATTCTCCAACCTCTGCTCTCAGTATCAGTCTTTCTGCACCTGAGTCTGAAAACTCTTCTCTCTGGAACGATCCTTCTGTATCTCAGTCTCAAACCTCTTCTCTGTGTAACAGTCCTTATGTACCTCAGTCTCCAACCTTTTTTATTTGTAAGATCCTTCTGAAACCCACTCTTTAAACTCTGCTCTCTGTAACTATCATTCTTCACTCCAGTCTCCAAGCACTGCTCTCTGTAACAGGCCTTCTGCACCCCAATCTCCATCCTATGCTGTCTATAACTGGACTTTTGACCCCAGTCTCCAAACTCTTCTCTCTTCCACTGTTCTTCTGCACCCCAGTCTCTAACCTCTGCTCTTTGCACCAGTCCTCCTGCACCCCAGTCTCAAACATATGCTGTCTGTAAGATCCTTCTGCACACCTGTCTCCAACCTCGTGTCTCTGTAAAAGTAATTCTGTAAAGCAGTCTCGAAACTCTGCTGTCTGTAAGGGTCCTTCTGCATTTCAATCTCCAATCTTTGCTCTCTGCTACACTCCTTCTGCAACCCAGTCTCCAAAATTTGCTCTGTGCAATATAATTTCTCCACATGAGTCTCCAACCTGTGCTCTCTGTAAAAGTCCCACTGAACCCCAGTTTTCAAACTGTGCTTTCTGTAAAAGTCCTTCTGCACCCCAGTCTCCAAAATCTGCTCTCTGCAACAATCCTTCTGCACCCCAGTCTCCAAAATCTGCTCTCTGTAACAGTTCTTCTGCACCCCAGTCTCCAAACTCTGGTCTCTGAAACAGTCCTTCAGCACCCAAGTCTCCAACATCTGCTCTCTGCAACAGTCCTTCTACACCCCAGTCTACAACTTCTGCTATCTGCAACAGTCCTTCTACCCCCCAGTCTCGATACTCTGCTCGCCGCAACGATCCTTCTGCACCCCCGTCTCCAAACTCTGTTCTTTTCAACTGTTCTTCTGCACCCCAGTCTCCAACCTCTGCTCTCTGTAAGGGTCCTTATGCACCCCAGTATCCAACCTCTGCTTTCTGTATCAGTCTTTTTCCACCACAGTCTCTAAAATATGCCCGCTGTAACAGTCCTTATGCAACACAGTCTTCAAACTCTGCTCTCTGCAACAGTTCTTCTGCACCTCAGTCTCAAACCTCTGCTCTCTGTAAGGGTACTTCGGCACCTGAGTCTCCAACATCTGCTATCTGTATCAGTCCTTCTACACCCCGGTCTCCAACCTCTGCTCTCTGTAAAAATCCTTCTGCACCTCGGTCTCCAATGACTGCTCTCTGCAATGGTCCTTCTGCACCTCAGTCTCCAACCTCTTCTCTCTGTAACCGTCCTTCTGCACCCCAGTCTCCAATCTCTGCTCTCTGCAACAGTCCTTCTGCACCCCAGTCTAAAACCTCTGCTCTGTGTAACAGTCCTTCTACACCCTTGTCTTCATGATCTGCTCTTCAACAGTCCTTCTGCACCACAGTTTACAACCTATGCTCTCTGTATGATAATTTTGCACACCTGTCTCCAACATCTGCTCTCTGTAACAGTCCTTCTGTACTGCAATCTTCAACCTCTGCTCTCTGTAACTGTCCTTATGCACCCGAGTCTCCAAACTCTTAGTTATGTATCAGTCATTCTGCACCCCAGTCTCCGACCTCTGCTCTCTGTAACAGTCCTTCTGCACCTCAAACTCCATCCTCTGTTCTCTGCAAAAGTCATTCTGCGCCCCAATCTCCAACCTCTTCTCTCTGCAACAGTCATTCTGCACCTCAGTGTGCAAACTCTGCTCTCTGTAAGATCCTTCTGAAACCCAGTCTTCAACCTCTGCTTTCTGCAATGGTCCTTCTGCACCGAAGTCTCCAAACTCTGATCTATACAACAGTTATTCTGCACCCCAGTCTAAAACCTCTGCTCTCTGTAACATTTCTTCTGTACTGCAGTCCCCAACCTTTGTTCTTTTTAAGGGTCCTTCTGCACCACATTCTCGAAACTCTGCTTTTTGTATCAGTCTTTCTTCAATCAAGTCTCCAACCTCTGCTCTCTTTAACAGTCCTTCTGCACCTCAGTGTCCAAATTCTGCTTTCTGCAACAGTCCTTCTCCACCCCAGTCTCCAACCTCTGCCCTCTGTAACAGTCTTTCTGTACTGCAGTTTCCAAACATTTCTCTCTGTAACGGTCCTTCTGCACCCCAGTCTCCAACCTCTGCTCTCTGCAACAGTTCTCCTGCGACCAATCTCCAACCTCTACTCTCTGTAATAGTCCTTCTGCACCCAAGTCTCCAACCTCCACTCTATCCAACAGTCCTTCTGCACCCCAGTCTCCAACATCGGCTCTCTACAACAGTCTTTCTGTACCCCAGTCTCCAATCTCTGCTTTTTGTATCAGTACGTCAGCACTCAAGTCTCTAACCACTGCTCTCTAGCATTCCTTCTGCACCTCAGTCTCCAAATTCTGCTCTCAGCAACAGTCCTTCTCCACCCCAATCTCCAACGTTTGCTCTCCACAACAGTTCTTCTGCACCCCAGTCTCCAATCTCCTCTCTGAAACAGTGCTTCTGCACCCCAGTCTCCAACATCTGATCTCTGAAACAGTTCTTCTTCACCCCTGTCTCCAACCTATGCTCTCTTTAACTGTCCTTCTGTACTGCAGTTTTCAAACTATTCTCTCTGTAACTGTTCTGCACACCAGTCTCCAACACCTGCTTTCTCTATCAGTCCTTCTGAACTCAAGTCTCAAAACTTTGCTCTCTTTACAGTCCTTCTGAACCTCAGTCTCCAAATTCTTCTCTCTGCAACAGTCCTTCTACAGCAAAGTCTTCAACCTCTGCACTCCTCAACAGTTTTTCTGCACCTCAGTCTCCAACCTCTGCTCTCTACAATCGTCTTTCTACACCTCAGTCTTCAACATCTACTCTCTGTAACAGTCTTTCTGCACCTCCATCTCAAATTTCTGCTATCTATATGATCCTTCTGAAAAGAAGTCTCCAAACTCTACTTTCTATAACAGTCCTTCTGCACCCCAGTCTCCAAAGTCTGTTCTCTGTGACAGGCCTTCTGCACACCAGTCTCCATCTTCTACTCTCTGTAACAGGCCTCCTGCATCAAGTCTCTGATCTATGCTCTCTTTAACAGTCCTTCTGCACACCAGTCTCCAACCTCTGCTCTCTGTAACAGTCCTTCTGTACCTCAGTCACCAAACTCTGCTCTCTGTAAGATCCTTCTGCACCCCAGTCTCCAAACTCTGCTCTCAGTATCAGTCCTGCACCCCAGTCTCCAAACACTGCTCTCTGAAACAGTCTTTCTGCACCCCAGTCTTCAACCTCTGCTCTTTAGAACACTCCTTCTATACCCCTGTCTCCATACTCTACTCTCTGCAACGATCCTTCTAAACCCCAGTCTCCAACATTTGCTCTCTGCAACAGTCCTGTGGCACCCCAATCTCCAAATGTTACTCTCTGCAACAGTCTTTCTCCACCCCAATCTCCACACTCTGCTCTCTGCAACAGTTCTCCTGCAACCCAATCTCCAACCTCTACTCTCTGCAATAGTCCTTCTGCACCCAAGTCTCCAACCTCTACTCTATGCAACAGTCCTTCTGCACCCCAGTCGCCAACATCTGCTCTCTACAACAGTCCTTCTGCACCACAGTCTCCAAACTCTGCTCTCTTTAACAGTCCTTCTGCACCTCACTCTGCAACCTCTGCTCTATACAACAGTCCTTCTGTACCCCAGTTTTCAACCTCTGCTCTCTGCAACAGTCCTTCCTCACCCCAGTCTCCAAAATATGCTCTCTGTAACAGTCCTTTTCCACTGCAGTCTCCAACCTCTGCTCTCTGTAACAGTCCTTATGTACTGCAGTCATCAACCTCTACTCTCTTTAACGGTATTTCTGCACCCCAGTCTCCAAACTCTGCTTTCTGTATCAGTCCTTCTGCACACCGGTCTCTAAACTCTGGTCTCTGTAACACTCCTTCTGCACCTCAGACTCCAAAATCTGCTCTCTGCAACAGTACTTGTGTGCCTCAATCTCAAACCTCTGCTATCTGCAACACTCCTTTCGCACCACAGTGTTCTAATTCTGCTCTCTGTAAGATCCTTCTGAAACCCAGTCTCCAACCTCTGCTTTCTGCAATGATCTATCTGCACCCGAGTCTTCAACCTCTGTTCTCTACAACACTTATTCTGCACCCCAATCTCTATCCTGTGCTCTTTGTTACAGTCCTTCTGTACCGCAGTCTTCAACATCTGTTCTCTGTAAGGGTTTTTTCGGCACCCCAGTCTCCAACCTCTGCTTTCTGTATCAGTCATTCTGCCCCACATTCTCCAAACTCTGCTCTCTGTAACAGTCTTTCTGCACCACAGTCTGCAACCT
Organism: Ictidomys tridecemlineatus; assembly: GCF_052094955.1. Lineage (NCBI taxonomy): Eukaryota > Metazoa > Chordata > Mammalia > Rodentia > Sciuridae > Ictidomys > Ictidomys tridecemlineatus. The sequence continues at coordinate 75,357 of NW_027522571.1, forward strand.
CTGCTCTCTGCAATACTCTTTCTGCACCCCACTCTCCAATCTCTGCTCTCTGCAACAGTCCTTCTGCACCCCAGTCTCCAACATCTTCTCTCTGCAACAGTGCTTCTCCACCTCAGTCTCAAAACTCTGCTCTCTGCAACAGTCTTTTTGCACCCAGGTAACCAAGGTCTGCTTTCTGTATCAGTTTTTCTAAACCCCAGTCTCCAACCTCTACTCTCTGCAGCAGTCCTTCTCCACCCCAGTCTCCAACCTCTGCGGTCAGCAACAATCCTTCTGGACGCCAATCTCCAACCTCTACTCTCTGCAACAGTCGTTCTACACCCCAGTCTGAAACCTCTGCTCTCTTTAACAGGCCTTCTGCACCTCAGTCTGAAAACTCTGCTCTCTGCAACGATCCTTCTGCACATGAGTCTCCAACATCTGCTCTCTGTAACAGTCCTTCTGTACCTCAGTCTCCAACCTCTGCTCTCTGTAAGATCCTTTTGCAACCCAGTCTTTAAACTCTGCTCTCGGTAACTGTCCTTCCGCACCCCAGTCTTCAAGCCCTGCTCTGTAACAGGTCTTCTGCTCCTCAATCTCCAAACTCTGCGTTCTGAAACAGGCCTTTTGACCCCAGTCTCCAACCTCTTCTCTCTTCAACGATCCCTCTGCACACCAGTCTCCAAACTCTGCACTCAGCAACAATCCTTCTGCGCCCCAGTCTCCAACCTATGCTGTCTGTCAGATCCTTCTGCACACCTGTCTCCAACCACTGCTCTCTGAAACAGTTCTTCTGTACCACATTCTCCAACCTATGGTATCTGTAAGGGTCCTGCTGCACCTCAGTCTCCAACCTGTGTTCTCTATAAATACCTACTCCACCCCGGTCTTCAACCTGTGCTCTCTGTAAAAGTCCTTCTGCACCACAGTCTCAAACTCTGCTCTCTGCAACAATCCTTCTGCACCCCAATCTCAAAACTCTGTTCTCTAAAACAGTTACTAAGCACGCCAGTCTCCAACCTCTGCTCTCTGTCACAGTCCTTCTGTACTACAGCCTCCAACCTTTGTTCTTTGTCAGGGTCCTTATTCACCACAGTATCCTACCTCAGCTTTCTGTATCCGTCGTTTTCCACCACAGTTTCCAAACTCTGCCGGCTGTAACAGTCATTCTGCAACTCAGTCTGTAACCTCTGCTCTGTGCAACAGTCCATTTACACCCCAGTTTCCATCCTCTGCTCTCTGAAACAGACCTTTTGCACCGCAGACTCCAACATCTGCTCTCTGAAACAGTTCTTTTCCACCACAGTCTCCAACCTCTGCTCTCTGTAACAGTCCTTCTGTACTGCAGTCTCCAACCTCTTCTCTCTGCAAGGGTCCTTCTGCACCAGAGTCTCCAAACTCTGCCTTCTGTATCAGTTCTTCTGCACCTTAGTCTCCATTCTCTGCTCTCTGTAAGATCCTTCTGCAACCCAGTCTCCAAACGCTGGTCTCTGAAAGAGTCTTCTGCATCCCAGTCTCCAAACTCTGCTCTCTGCAACATTCCTTCTGCACCCCAGTCTCCAACATCTGCTATCTGCAACAGTCATTCTCCACCCCAGTCTCCAAACTCTGCTCTCTGTAAGAGTCCTTCTGTACTGCATTCTCGAAACTCTGCTCTCTGTAAGGATACTTCTGCACCCTAATCTACAAATTCTGCTTTCTTGTCAGTCTTTCTGCACCCCAGTCTCCAAACTATGCTCTGTGTAACTGTCCTTCTGCACCTTAGTCTCCAACGTCTGCTCTCTTCTACAGTCATTCTGGACCCCAGTCTCCATCATCTACTCTCTGCAACAGTCCTTCTGCACCCCAGTCTCCCAACCTCTGCTCTTTGTAAGAGTCCATCTTTATTGGAGACTCCAACATCTGCTCTCTGTAATGGTCCTCCTGTACCCCAGTCTTCAACCTCTGCTTTTTGAATCATTTCTTCTGCACCCCTGTCTAAATCCTTTGCTCTCTATAACAGTCTTTCTGCACCTCAGTCTCCAAACTCTGCTCTCTGCAACAGTTCCTTTTGCACCCAAATCCCAAGTTCTGCTCTATGCACAAGTCCTTCGGCACCCCAGTATCAAACCTCTGCTCTCTGTAACAATCCTTCCGCACACCAGTCTTCAAATTCTGCTCTCTGCTGAAGTCCTTCTTCACCCCAGTCTCCAACCTCTGCTCGCTGTAATATGCTTCTGTACCCCAGTCTCCAAACTCTACTCTCTGTAAGAGTTTTTCTGCAATACAGTCTCCAAAGTCTGCTCTCTGTTACAATCCTTCTGCACCTCAGTCTCCAACCTCTGCTCTCTGCAATGGTCCTTCTGAAACCCTATCTTCAACATCTGTTCTTGCAAAAGTCTTTCCGCTCCCCAGTCTCCAATCTCTGCTCTCTATAAAAGTCCTTTTGTACCCCACTCTCCAATCTCTGCTCTCTGTAAAGTTTCTTCTGCACGCGAGTCTCCAAACTCTACTCTCTGTAACAGTTCTTCTGTACTGCAGTCTACAAACTCTGCTCTTTGTAACAATAATTCTGCACCTCAGTCTCAAACCTCTGCTCTCTGCAAAGGTGCTTCTGCACCCTTGTCTCCAACCTCTGTTCTCTTCAAGAGTCGTTCTACACCCCAGTCTTCCAACCTCTGCTCTCTATTGCAGTATTTCTGTACCAGAGCCTCCAACCTCTGCTCTCTTATCCGTTTTTCTGAACCCCAGTCTCCAACATCTGCTTTCTCTATAAGTCCTCCTGCACCCCAGTCTCCAACCTCTGCTCTCTTTAACAATCTTTCTGCACCTCAGTCTCCAACCTCTGCTTTCTGCAAGAGTCCTCCTGCACCCCCGTCTCCAACCTCTGCTCTCTGCAACCTTCCTTCTGCACCCGAGTCTAATACCTGTGCTCTCTGTAAAAGTCCTTTTGCACTCCAGTCTCAATTCTCTGCTCTCTGTAACGATGCTTCTGCACCCCAGTCTCTAACCTCGGCTCTCTGCAATGATCTTTCTTCACCTCAGTCTCCAAATTCTTCTCTCTACAATGATGCTTTTGCACCCCAGTCTCAAACATCTGCACTCTGTAACAGTCCTTCTACAACTCAGTCTCCAACCTCTGCTCTCTGCAACAGTCTTTTTACACCCCAATCTCCAACATCTGCTCTCTTCAACAGTTTTTCTATACCCCAGTCTCCAACCTCTGCTCTCTTAAACAGTCCTTCTCCAACCCACTCTCCAACCTCTGCTCTCTGTAACAGTCCTTCTTCACCTCAGTCTCCAAACTCTGCTCTCTGAAAGAATCTTCTGAAACCCAGCCTTCAAACTTTGCTCTCTGTAACAGTTTTAATGCTCCCCAGTGCCAAACTCTGCTCTCTTTAAAAGGCCTTCTGCACCGCAGTCATCAACCTCTGCTCTCTGCAACAATCCTTCTGCACATCAGTCTTTAACCTCTTCTCTCAGCAACGGTCCTTATGCACCCCAGTTTCCAAACTCTGCTCTCCGCAACAGTCCTTCTGTACCCCAGTCCCCAAACTCAGCTCTTTGAAAAATCCTTCTGCACCCAAGTCTCTTAACTCTACTCTCTGGAACAGTCCTTCTGCACCCCAGTCTCCAACCTATGCTTTCTGTAACAATCCTTCTGCACATTAGTCTTTATCCTCTGCTCTCAGCAACGGTCCTTGTGCACCCCAGTCTAAACATCTGCTTTCTGTTTCAATAATTCTGCACCCCAGTCTCCAAACTTTGCTCTCTGTAACATTCTTTCTGCACCTTAGTCTCCAACATCTGCTCTCTGCGACAGTTCTTCTGCACCCCAGTCTCCAACATCTGCACTCTGAAACAGTTCTTCTATAAACCATTCTTCCACCTCTGCTCTCTGTAACAGTCCTCCTTTATTGCAGTCTCCGAACTCTGCTCTCTGCAACGGTCCATCTGCACCCTAGTCTCCAACATCTGCTTTCTGTTTCAGTCCTTCTGAACACCAGTCTCCAAATTCTGCTCTCTGCAACAGTCCTTCTGCACTCAAGTCTCCAACACCTGCTCCCTGCAACAGTCCTTCTTAACCCCATTCTCCAAACTCTGCTATCTGCAACAGTCCTTCGGCACCCCAGAATCCGACCTCTGATCTCTGTAACAATCCTTCTTAACCTCTGTGTCCAACTCTGCTGTCTGCAATGGTCTTTCTGCACCTCTGTCTCCAACCTCTACTCTCTGTAACAGTCTTTCTGCACCTCAGTCTCCAACCTCTGCTCTCTGTAGGATCCTGCAACCCAGTATCCAAACTCTGCCCTCTGCAACAGTCGTTCTGCATTCCTTCACCAAACTCTGATCTCTGTAACAGGCCTTCTGCACCTTAGTCTCAAACCTCTGCTCTCTACAAAGATCCTTTTGCACCCCAGTCTTCAACAACTGTAATCTCCAACAGTCCTTCTGCACCTCAGTTTGAAAACTCGGTTCTCTGCAACGATCTTTCTGCACCCCAGTCTCCAAACTCTGCTCTTTATAACAGTCCTGTTCCACCTCAGTCTCCAAACTCTGCCCTCTGTAAGATCCTTCTGCAACCCTGTCTCCAAACTCTGCTCTCTGTAGCAGTAATTCTGCACCCCAGTCTCCAACCTCTGCTCTCTGTCACAGTCTTTCTAAACCCCAGTTTCCAATCTCTGCTCTCTGCAACAGTCTTTCGGCACCCAAGTATCCAACATCTGTTCTCTGTAATAATCCTTCTGCACCTTAGTTCCCAAACACTGACCTCTGCAATGGTTTTACTGTACCCCAGTCTATAGCCTCTGCTCTCTGCAACGATCCTTATGCAACCCAGTCTCAAACCTCTGCTCTTTGCAACAGTCCTTCTCTACATCAGTCTGAAAACTCTGCTCTCTGAAAAGATCCTTGTGCACCACAGTCTCTAAACTCTGCTTTGTGAAACAGTTAGTCTGCAACTCAGTCTCCAACGTCTGCTCTCTGTAACAGTCCTTCTGCACCCCAGTCTCCTTTCTCTGCAATCCGTAAGATCCTTATACACCCCAGTTTCCTAACTCTGCTCTCTGTAAAATTCCTTTTTCACCCCAGCATCCAACCTCTGCTCTCTGCAACGGTCCTTGTGCACGACAGTCTCCAACCTCTGTTCTCGGCAACAGTCCTTCTTCACCCCAGTCTCGAAACTCTGCTCTGGATATCATTTCTTCTGCACCTCAGTCTCCAACCTCTGCTTTATATAAGATCTTTCTGCAACCCAGTCTGAAAACTCTGCTCACTGTAACAGTCCTTCTGCACCCCAGTCTTAAACCTCTGCTCTGTGTAACAGTTCGTCTGCACTGCAGTTTCCAACCTCTTCTCACTGAAAGATTCTTCTGCACCCCAGTCTCCTAACTCTGATCTCCATAACAGTCCTTCTTCACCCCAGTCTGACACCTCTGCTCAATATAACAATCCTTCTGCACCTCAGTCTCCAACATCTGCTCTCTGCAACGGTCATTCTGCACCCCATTCTCAAATCTCTGTTGTCTTCAAGAGTCCTTCAGCATGTCAGTCTCCAGCCTCTGCTCCCTGCAAAAATCCTTCTGCATCCCAGTCTCCAACCATTTCTCTTGGTAACATTTCTTCTGCACCTCAGTCTTCAACCTCTGCTCTATGTAAGATCTTTCTGCCACTCAGTCTCTAATCTCTGCTTTCTGTAACAGTCCTTCTGCACCTCAGTCTCCAACCTCTGCTCTCTGCAACAGTTCCTCTGCACCCCACTCTACAACCTCTGCTCTCTGTAAGATCCTTCTGCTCCCCAATCTCCAAACTCTGATCTCTGTATCAGTCCTTTTTTAACCCAGTCTCCAACCTCTGCTTCCTGCAATAATCCTTCTGCACCTTAGTCTACCAACTTCAGCTCTCTACAACAGTTCTTTTGCACCCCAGTCTTTAACATTTACTCTCTGAAACAGTCCTCCTGCATCCCATTTGCCAACCTCTGCACTCTGCAACAGTCTTTCTGTGCTGCAGTCTCCAAACTCTGCTCTCTATAAAGTTAATTCTGGACCCAAGTCTCCAACCTCTGCTTTCTGTATAAGTCCTTCTGCACCCAAGTCTCCAAACTCTGCTCTCTGTAACTGACCTTCTACATTTCAATCTTTAACATCTGCTCTCTATAACAGTCCTTCTGCACCCCAGTCTCCAAACTCTGCTCTCTGCAACAGTCCTTCTACACTCCAGTCTTCAACCTCTGCTCTGTGTAACAGTCCCTCTGCAACACAGTTTCCAATCACTGCTCTCTGCAATGATCCTTCTGCACCAAGGTCTCTAACCTCTGCTCTCTGCAACGATCCTTCTGCACACCAGTCTCCAACCTCTGGTCTCTGCAATGATCCTTTTGCACACCAGTCTCCAACCTCTGCTCTCTGCAATGATCCTTCTGCACACCAGTCTCCAACCTCTGCTCTCTGCAATAATCCTACTGCACCCCAGTCGCCATCCTCTGCTCTCTGTAACAATCCTTCTGCACCGCAGTCTCCAAACTATGCTCTAGGTAATATTCTTCTGCAACCCAGTCTCCAAACTCTGCTCTCTGTGACAGCCCTTCAGTACCCAGTCTCCAACCTCTGCACTCTGTAACAGCCTTCTGCACCTCAGTCTCCATACTCTGCTCTCTGCATCAGTCCTTCTGCACCCCAGTCTCCAAACTCTGCTCTCTTTAACAGTCTTACTGCATCTCAGTCTCCTAGCTCTACTCTCTGCAACAGTTCTTCTTCACACCAGTCTCCAACGTCTTTACTCTGAAACAGTTCTTCTCCTCTCCATTTTCCAATCTTTGCTCTCTATAAAAGTCCTCCTGTATTGCAGTCTCCAAACACTGCTGTTTGTAATGGTCCTTCTGCAACTAAGTCCCAAACCTCTACTTTCTGTATCAGTCTTTCTGCACCCCAGTCTCCAAACTCTGCTATCTGCAACAGTCTTCTACTCATCAATCTCTAAATTTTACTCTCTGCAAAAGTCCTTCTGCACCCATGTCTCAAACACCTGCTCCCTGCAACAGTCCTTCTTCACCCCAGTTTCCAACCTCTGCTGTCTGCAACAGTCCTTCTGCACACCAGTCACCAAACTCTGCTCTCTGTAACAGTCATTCTGCACCTCAGTGTCCAAATTCTGCTCTCTGCAACAGTCCTTCTGCACCCAAGTCTCCAAGCTCTGCTCTCTGCAACAGTCCTTCTACACTCCAGTCTTCAACCTCTGCTCTGTATAACAGTCCTTCTGCACCCCAGTCTCCAACCTCTGCTCTCTGTAACAGTCCTTCTGCACCATATTCTCCAACCTCTGCTCTCTTTTACAGTCTTTGTATACCGCAGTCTCCAACCTCTGCTCTCTGTAACGGTCCCTCTGCACCCCAATTTCCAACCTCTGCATTCTGTAAAAGTCCATCTGCACCTAAGTCACAAAACTCTGCTCTCTGTAACCGTCCTTCTGCACCTCAGTCTCCATCCTCTGCTCTCTGTAACAGTCCTTCTCCACCTCAGTCTGAAATCTCTACTCTCTTCACGATCCTTCTGCACCCCAGTCTAAAACCACTGCTCTCTGTAACAGTCGTCCTGCACCTCAGTCGCCAACCTCTGCTCTCTGTAAGATCTCTCTGCAACCCAGTCTCAGAAGTCTGCTCTTTATAACAGTCCTTCTGCAACCCAGTCTCCAACCTGTTATCTCTGTAGCAGGCCTTCTGCAACCCAGTCTTTAAACTCTGCTCTCTGAAACAGTCCTTCTGTACGCCAGTCTCCAACCTCTGCTCTCTTTAACGGTCCTTCTGCACCCCAGACTCCATCCTCAGCTTTCTGTATCATAATTCTTCAAACCAATCTCCAACGTCTTCTCTGTGTAACAGTCATTCTGCACCCCAGTCTCCAAACTCTGCTTTCTGCAACATTTCTTCTGCACCCCAGGCTTTAACCTGTTCTCTCTGCAACAGTCCTTCTGCACCCCAGTCTCCAACCTGTGCTCTCTGTAATGATCCTTCAGCAGCCCAGTCTCCACCTCTGCTCTCTAAATGATTCTTCTGAAACCCCGTCTCCAACTTCTGCTGTCTTCAACGATCCTTCTGCACCTCACTCTTAAACCTCTGCTCTCTGTAACAGTTTTTCTGCACCTCAGTCTCCAACTTCTGCTCTCTGCAACCGTCCTTCTGCACCCCTGTCTCCAAACTCTGCTCTCTGCAACGATCCTTCTGCACCACAGTCTCCAATGTCTCCTCTCCTTAACAATCTTTCTGCACCCCAGTCTCCAACATCTGTTCTCTGTAAGGTCCTTCTGCACCCCAGTTTCCAAACTCTGCTCTCTGTAACATTCTTCTTCAACCCAGTCTCCAACCTCTGCTTTCTTCAACGGTCCTGCTGCAACCCAGTCTCCAACATCTGTTCTTTGAAACAGTCTTTCTGCTCCCCAATTTCCAATCTCTGCTTTCTTTAACAGTTTTTCTGTACCACAGTCTCCAACTTCTGCACTCTGTAATGGTCCTTCTGCACGCTAGTCTCCAACCTATGATTTCTGTATCAGTCTTTCTGCACCACAGTCTCCAAACTCTGCTCTCTGTTACAGTCCTTCTGCACCTAAGTTTCCAAACTCTGCTTTCTGTAAGATCCTTCTGCAACTAAGTCTTTAAACTCTGCTCTTTGTAACAGTCTTTCTGCACACCAGTCTCCAACCTCTGCTCTCTGCAACGATTCCTCTTCACCCCAGTCTCTAACCTCTACTCTCTGCAACAGTTATTCTGAACTCAGTCTCCAACATCTGCTCTCTGCAACAGTCATTCTGTACCTCAGTCTGAAAACTCTGCTCTCTGCAAGGATCCTTGTGCACCCCAGTCTCCAAACTCTGCTTTCTGTAACAGTCCTTCTGCACCTGAGTCTCAAACTTCTTCTCTCTGCAACAGTTCTTCTGCATCCCAGTCTTTAACATCTACTCTCTGAAACAGTCTTTCTACACCCCTGTCCAAATGCAGAAGAATGAGACCTGAACTATCGCTTACCCTGTAAAAAATCAACTCAAAATGCATTAAAGACCCAGGCACTAGACCAGAAATTATGCAGTTTCTAGGAAAAAACAAAGTCAATACTCCAACCTACAGGCAGAGGAAATGACTTTCTCAATAGGATGCCAAAGCTCAGGAGATAATCCCAAAAGTTAGCTAATAGGATGGCATCAAATTAAGAAGGTTCTGCACAGCAAAGGAGAAAATTACAATATGAAGACAGAACCTACAAAAAGGGAGAAAATCTTTATGAGGTGCTCTTCTAAAAGAAGATGAATATTCAGAATATTAATAAAGAACTCAAAAAACTTAACATCAAACCAACAATTATTAAATAACCCAATTATCAAACAACCCAATTACCAAATGGGAAACTAAATGAACTAAGCAGACACGTCTTAGAAGAAAATATGTGAGTGGCCAACAAATATATGAAAATACTTGCAAGTCAAGACTACCCTGAGATTTCATCTCACTTCAGTGACAAAGGCAACCACCAAGAATACAAACAGAAACCAGTGTGACAAGGAGAGAACTGGAGAGAAAGGAGCACTCTCACCCTGTTGGTGGGCATGTAAATCAGCACAACCACCACGGAAATCGGGATGGAGGCTCCTCAAGAGTAGCCATGGACCACCCTGCGACCCAGCTCTACCTCTGCTTGGTATTTATCACAGTGGATCGAAGTCATCATACTATAGTGACACATACATGCCCATGAACCAGCCGAGATGACATCAGTGGACGAATGGATAAAGAACATCTGGTATATGCACACTGGAATTTCATTCAGCCATAAAGAAGAACGAAATTATGTCATGCTGGAAGATGGATGGATCTTCAGAACATTAAGGAAATTAAGCAACTCAGAAAGTTAAGGGCCGTATGTTTTTCCTCTGTTAAAGCTAGAGGGTGAAAAGAAAGGAAAGTTCGGAAGGGAGTCTCATCATGAAAGTTGAAGGAAGATCAGTAGAGTCAAGGCACCAGGGGAAGAGGTGAGGAAAAGGGAAATATTGGAATGATATTGGCCAAAGTTCATGGTTATTTTGTGTGCATGTTCAAATATGTGTCAGCAAATCCCACCATTATGGACCACTACAATGCACCAATGAAGTGTGAAAAGAAGAGTTTCACATTACATGGGACAGGCACTATTCTAGGAGGGTGCCCATTTTTTTCCCATCTATAAATACCACGATCATTTACAACTGTCAAAAATCTCTACAGATTCAAATGTTCTGATCACTGCTCCACCACATGGCCTCTTCTACTTCAGGGTCCCCTTATTCTCACTGAATTCAGGGAGCCCGTTTCAACGATGCCATCTGTTAATGTCTTCCCAGGCTGCCGAGGACAGCCGCTGCGGGTTTCAGAAGGATCTGGTGCTGCCTTCTGAATGCATGTCCAGGAGGCCTTGGTGAAGGCTGGTGCTCCATGTCCTCCTCCAGATCCAGCTGTGAGGCCAGAAAAGAGGTCACATAACACGCCATCCAACACCTTATTTATTTCTGATCACCATCCTCTCCATTATTCCAGGATCATATTGGTCATTGAACTTAAGCAAACACTGAGTACAGATTTCAGTCCATCAACCAAAGAGAGTCTAATAGCCACTCCCCGTGGCTCAGGAAAATCCTTGGCCCTAACATTTCTGGTGATTACGTCCCTGTGACTGCATTCAAGATGATCCAGCAATATGTCCTAACTTTTTTAGTCTAGAAGACTCAAACAAATTTTCTTATATATTCTTAAGGCTCCTATTAACAAAATACAGTAAAATATTTACCTTTTATTTCGTTGTGACCCTTATACTATCCTGGGCTATATTTTATACTCTTATATGAGGCGTTCTAAGATCAGACCCCAGTTAAGAGTCTGGTGACAATGTGATATGATGGATGAGCATCTTAAAGACAATTGGGCTGGGGATGTGGCTCAAGCAGTAGTGCGTTTGCCTGGCATGCGTACGGCCCAGGTTCGATCCTCAGCACCACATACCAACAAAGATGTTGTGTCCACTGAGAACTAGAAAATAAATATTAAAAATTCTCTCTCTCTCTCTCTCTCTCTCTCTCTCTCTCTCTCTTTCCCTTCTCCTCTCCTCTCCTCTTTCACTCTCTCTTAAAAAAAAAAAAGACAACTGCCCAGGTAGAGTCACCATAGGGTCTTCAGTTTAGAGAAAGCTAGTCTCCTTGAGAAAATAGGGGCTGCTTCTGACAGCAAAGAGGGTTAATAGAGATTTCAGGGTTCAAGGCTCTGAGATTTGTCTAATTCCACTGGTATTTTGCCATTCTAATTAACAGGGTCTCAATCATTCCCCCATTAATGTCCTAATTGACATAAGAGAGACCTGGAGAAATTGTGGATTTATAATTTTCTTTGTACTTCTGCAATTTGGAGAATTGGATGTTTTATTCTGATATTAACCTTTATCAGTTTCCAGAGAGAAATTATTTCTGATGATCTGAACCTGACTTGAAGGAGGAATATAATGCTTGAACCTATCATTTTCTTTCTGTAAGTCTCCCACTCCAGCCAGTAACAGCAGTCAGTAGTCATATTGTAATGTTCATTCCCACCCTGAAGGTCGATGGTGTTATTCGAAAGCTCAGTTTTTTATAGACATTTGATTTCAGGCCACGATAACTTAAAGTCTCTGTTGGGTCATTGCACACCAGGAATTATCAGGTCTCCTTTCCCATGGGCTGTGACATCATAAACATATTCAATTCCCTCAGGTCAGACATCCAACCTACTTCCTCAGATCTGTTATCTACAACCATCTCTGATGTAAACCACTATTGTGGTCAGTGCCACCGTGGTCAGGTAGAGATGAAGAATGACTCTTGATGTCTTAGGGTACAGGAAGTTGACACAGGAAAAAGTTATAAAATGGTTGGGAGATCTGGAAGAAAAAAAAATAGAGCAGGTGACACCACCCCATATATGGAAACCCTAACTTCCCTGGAAAGAGACGCTCATTCCATGCTTCTGTGACCCACATTCAGGAACAGCTGTCTAGGAGCCTGCACACACAGCTCCTGCCACCAAGGAGATTAGATCCTGCCTCTACAGGGCTGGTTTGCTGCTACTTCTATAGGATCCAAAAGAACCCGCTTTTTTCCTTTCCTTTTTTGCTCTCTGCCTAATGTTTGGCTAATCTTGACAGAACCTCCTAAAATGGAGGCCTGTAGGCAGGGGAGTGTGGGAAACGAGGTTCTTGTACTTTCTGTCCCACTGTTGTGGGGAGAACACAGAAAGAAAGAGATGGTGCTGAACACCCACACAAGGTGTCCGACACACTTGAACCTGAAAGTGGGAAAAGGGTGTTTGTGAAAAGAGAGGAGAGAAAGGAGTCTCAGAGATTTTAAAAGTGGGAGTTGGAGTTGAAGCTCCAGATACAGACTCTCTATCCAGGTGCCTACATTCCCTGAGAAACATCATTTTTCAGATGACTGTATACTCCAGTTTGAAGATTGGTCTAGACTTTGATCTTGCAAAGGGATCTACACCATCCAGCCAGCTTCCTCAGGGCACTCTAGACCTCATTGCTTCTTAGGCTGTGAATGATGGGGCTCAACAGGGGGCTCACCACACAGAAGAGCACAGAGACCAGGGTGTCCGTGTCCAGCCTTCTCTGAGCCTATCATAGTGGAAGTTGGCTGTTTCATAGAAGACCATCACGACAGTGAGGGGGGATGCACAGGTGGAGAAGGCCTTCCTCCAACCCTGGGCAGAGGAAATCCCCAGGACGGCCGCCATGATGAGTGCATAGGAGCCTGCAGTGAAGAGCCAGGGGCTCAGGCCCATGGTGGCACTGACCATGTGGAGCGCAGTCTCGTTGACAGAAGTGTCTGAGCAGGAGAGCTTCAGGAGCAATGGGGTGTCAAAGAGAAAGTGGCTGAACTGGTGGGGCCCACAAAGAGTGAGTGTGATGGCCAGCACCGTGTGTTTGACCAAATTCACCAGCCAACACAGCCAGGACCCAGTCACCAGGACAACACAGACCTTCACACTAATGAGGACTGGGTACTGAGGAGGACTGCAGGTGGCCACACAGCAGTCATACTGGCCACACAGCCAGTAAGAATCCTTCTGTGCCAGCACTTGTCACGAAGAAGAAGATCTGGGAAACGCAGCCCTAATAAGAAATGGCCTTCTTCTCCCAGAGGAAGTTCACCAGCAGTACTGGGAGGGTGGTGGATGTTTAGCAAACGTCCAAGAAGCTCAAATTGCTGAGGAAAAAGTACATTGGAGTGTGGAGAGCAGGACTGACCCTGGTGGCCACTATTATGAGGATGTTCCCCAGGAGAGTGGTCAGGAAAATGACCAGAAAGAGCAGAAAGAACCAGCCCTGTAGGTTGGAGTGGTGGAAAATCCCAAGATTATGAATTCAGTGACAAATGATTGATTGCTCATTTCCAATGGTATCATACCTTCAAAAAATAGAAAAAGAGACCATGACAAGAATGGACTGAGAGCACCCCAAACAGGCTTGTTAATCTGCAGCAACATGGCAAATAATATTGTATACAGAGATGCCTGGACTCTGGAAAGAGACGAATAGGAGTGACTTTAGAGAGAGCATAACTTCTCACAGACTTTTGCATGGGTGCTCTTTTGTAAGAATAAATGGAGACTTGATCAAAATGCACAACCAGCTATCAACCCCTGTGTCTCATTGACTCTGCAGTATCTCCCTCCTAACACTGTGCTTCACTGTGATGAATTCTTTTTTGTATGTCTGTTATTTCAAATAATAAGTTTTCATTGTGGAAAAATGTAGAAAATGCAGAAAGTTATTCAGAAGAATAGAACAGGTCACAAAATCAAAGCTCTCTTTGCATTCATCCCATTCTACCTCTATCTATCTTTAAAATGTCCAAAGCAAAATTTCCCAATATTGTTGTACTGTATTTAGTTTTTGCCTTGTAATCTTGATTTCCTAACATGAAATTAAGTTAATATCTCCCTTTTTATTGAACATAGAAACCTTCCATTCCATTTACTATCATAAATATTGGAATAGAAGCTTTCATACATAAGTATCTGTGATCATCTCTGATTATTTCTTAAAAGTAAAATTATAAGTCACCTGTTTTAAATACATTGATCTATTTTTTTCATTAGAAACTTTTATTTTTTTAAGTTTTATAAGATACAAGAAATTTTGACAAATGATATATACTTAGGTATTTTTCTTCTTTTGTATTATAAGATTTACCTCACCAAACATTACATTTCCTGAAAAAAAAAATGATTGATACAATCATTTTACTGATTTTCTATCATGTTACCCATGCCAATCCGTGATCCGTTGTTTTCAACTAAAATTTCTGTTTCTTTTTCAATCTTAAATGAAAAATATTATAGTAAAACAGTAGGCTCTTGGTCCAGATAGTTGTGGATTGAAATCCATCTGTTGTTTACTAGATGTTGTTTGTAAAAAAGTCAGCTCATCTCTATTCCTCAGTTTGTTCCATGCTTAGGATATTAATGATGTCTATTTCACAACTGCTGAAAGAAGTTTTGAGATAATATAAGCTATGTGTCTGGCACATTACATTTACTCAATGCCTTTTATCAAGTTAGAAAATGTCTATCTATTTTTTACTAGTAGTTTTTTTTTTTGTGTGTGTATGTGTGCTGGGTTTTGAATTCAGAGCCTTATGCATACTAAGCATGCACTCTACCACTGGACTTTGCCCCTAGTTTCATTTAGTTATAGTTTTCATCATAAATAGATATTGAATTTTCTTATTTTCTCTGCATCTATTGAAATGATATATATTTTTTCTTATTTAGTCTGTTACTATGGAAATTTTTTGATTAAATTTTTGAATATTGAACAAGCCTTGCATTCTGGGATGGATCTCAATTGACTGTAATGTTATCCTTATTCTATATGGCTGAGTTGAGTTTGTTAATATTGTTCCCTGCTTGCTTTTGTGTATTCTATTTTCGCTGTTCTCCAGAGATAATCTATTTCTTGAAGAATTCTCAGCTGTATTCTACTGTTATTTTCAGTCAATGCATGTTAGTGGACTAGTGGGAAACAGAGAAGGGATTTCTGATGTTTCCAGGAAGCCCTGCCTTAGGTACTGTAAACTCAGTCACAGGGATATGGCCTTCACAGTGACCCACTTTCTAGCAATATGGCTGAGCCTAGTTCTTATTCCTCCTGACGTTAGACATTTCGGCCTGTTCCTTTCCATAGCTGCAAAGGTTTTCTGTTGAGTGTCCTAATGTAACAGTTTCTGTTACTCTTGCCTCTGAAGATTACAGCTTTTGTTCTATGCAAAAAATCAGGAAATGGGTCTGGGAGGAGTTTTGGCTGCTGTTGCTGCTCTTTGTCCCTCCACCTATCCAAGAAATGATACCGTTAAAGACACTTTCTCAAAATACTTCCCTATCTTCCTGGGAGCATTTGGTGGAATCCATGGAGAAAAAGAAAAGAATAAAAACATCTTATGTCTATAGCCCTCTGGGTCTTCATGCTCTTAAACCAGTCTATACTTAGTCTTTAGCAATCCATTAACTATTTTTTACTTGAGTTTTTTTTATAAATAAACTCCTATGTATCTAGTGGGTTCTCCCATAGTTAAAAAAATGCCTGGATTATTTTGGTTGCTTATCTCTCCCCAGACTTCGGTTAGTTGTTTGCCTTATAATTTTCATCCCTAATAAGGTCAAGGAATGTCATTAATTTGCATTTTCTTCTCCTCTTTTTGGTTATTATAATGATGAAAACAACATGCTTTCTAGCTATTTTGATAGATACTCAAGGTGAAATTTTGAAGTCTATACACTTACATTTCAAAAATATTTAGTAATTTCTAATTTATTTAAATATGTAGTTATTCTATTCAAAACAATCCCATTCCTAGCATATTTCCAAGAAAATTAATGCACAGTTAACAAAAAATTCTTGTGTAAAAATTCATAATAACTCAAACAAATATTATGCCTTCAGCAGAAGGACAGAAGACAAACAACGGTTTATCATGCAGTGGAATAATGCAGTTACTTTAGAAACACAAATACTGAAACATTAATAACATTGACAAGTCAAAAAAAATTTTTTTCTGGTGAAAGAAGCCAGATTCAAAATATATACTGTATGTTTCCTTTAAATAAACTTCAAAAATTAGCAAAACAGCTATAATGGTCAAGTAATAATGGTGTTTTTTTTTTTTTTTTTTTTTGGAACTCAGGGGTGATATCAGTTGAAGCATGAAGGAATTTTCTAAAGTGATGGAAATGTTTTATATCCTGATTTTTGGTAGTTCATATATATGTAAAATATTATAAACCTGTACACTTTAGATCTGTGCATTTTTTGAGTACAAATTATAGTTCAATTTTTAAAAATAGCCTTATTTTAAAAATAAGTAATTAATGGGGAAGAGTGGTACCTGCCTGTAATCCCAGGTACTTGGAAGACTAAGGCAGGAGGATCATAAATTTGAAACTCTGCAAGGCCCCCCGCACCAAATAACTGAAAGGGCTGGGGATATAGGTTCATGGTAGAATGCCACTGGGTTCAATCCCCAGTACTGCTGTAAGTAAGTAAGTAAGTAAGTAAGTAAGTAAGTTAGTAAATTGATAAATAGAAGTGAAAACATTTTTTCAAGATGATTTTTAACTCACGATTGGTTAGAACTACATCTAACTATTTTTATAGGTCTCTAAGAGGTTAAGTATTTTCTTCCATTTTTTGCATTTCTCTACTTTTTTACCACAGTGATAGTCCATGACATATCACATTTTACAAGTGACATTAGTTGTTTCCTGATCACGATCTGTTTGAAGCAGTGAATGTGATTGGTGGGTGCATTCGTTCTGTATCACAGATACAAAGCCTTGATCACCATGATGGTAGGCATGTGCATATGTGTGTGTCTGTGTGTGTGTTTGTGTTTGTGTGTGTGTGTGTGTGTCTGTGTTATTGATTGTGGGATTGGTCTTGACTGAGAACACTGTCTTATAGTTAGTTGGATGAAAAGTTGGCATCTCAGGCAACATTGATGGCAGAAATCTCAAAGAATATAGCAGGAATCTGCCATCTAAGGCTCAGCAAGCTCAGAACACTTGGTTATACTAATAGCTATAAATGGAAAGACCCTCACTATTGAGCTTCTCTGATAGCTGCATCACACTGGGGCGGGAGAAGGGAGCCCATTTCCATAGAGATGTACCCTGTTTCTATGGAGACTCCAGCTAGGCTTCAAGGGGCTGTTGGGATAGTACCAGTGGATGCTGCAAAGCCCTGGGTCATTCTGAGGAGCCTGCTAATTCAGGGGAGGTGGCAGGGTATCAGCCTATGGGGCCAGGACTAGGCTCTGTGAAGTTGTGTCAGGCCTGATTTCTAAGCAAGGTACTTGGCAATAGAAACCTCGGAAAACGTTCCACCCCCCACCATACCATGGGTGAGAGAGCCCAGGTGTGTCTCTGGAAGCCAGGCTTGGGTATGAGCATGAACTTCAATGATTGCAGAGTATCAACAATACGGGACCATAAATCTCTTTCAGGTGAGTGCAGATTGAAAACAGGGACATCTGGAGGGAGATAGACTGGGTTTTAAAAAATCATCAGATCTCTAGGTCTAGAACACACAGATAGACCCACTTATGAAATTGTGCGTGTGAGTCCAAGGAGCAGGGGCCGATAACTGTGAAACCTGGTTCCCCAGGTTTTAGACACACCTGTTTAGTTCAAAAGAGTGATCTGAGTGCTAAAACAAGATCAAAATGAAGTGGTCTGTATCTGAAGACGTGCTGTGTTGAAGGTGGGAGAAAATCTCTGAAGCCCTCATGGAGAAGGATATGGAAAACTTTAAAGTCCTAGTTGAAGAGGACACGGTAAAGACAACAAATCAGTTTGGGCAGGCTGGCCAGCTGGTGGGATCACTCAGAATAACAGGAATATGTGAGGAATAGCAGATGTAGAGGAAGCTTTGGTGGATTTGATTTGAGTAATTTTGAATGTGAGTTATCTGTGGGATAATCACGTGGAAATGCCCTTCACAGACAGCCTAGAACTGCAGGTGTCGATTTGGGAGTCATTGTCTTGAAGGCAACTGTTACAGCAAAGGGTGAATATGAAATCCCCCAGGAGAATAGAGAAAGTAGAGAAGGAAATAGAGAAAGTAGGGATTCTTGTGATACTTGGTGTTCACGAAAATTGTAGTAAAAGTTTATCCAGAAATGACTAAAAACACCACGCTATCTAGTTCAGTTGTAGGTATCGCTTTCTCTAAATAATTTCCCTAAACAAGAGGTTATCTTATTAGCATTGATTTACAATAAATCAACTTTGAAATGGAGCTGGAAGCCACATGTATTTGACATTTCTTACATTCTCTGTTTTCTCTATCAACTACCTGGATGAACTTCAAGTCATTTAGAAATCAGTGACATGTACTTTCTTTTAACTCCCCGTATCAAAAAGATCAATATGACAATCTCTTTTATAGGTAGATATCTAGATGTTTTCAGAAAAAGAAATAAAATTCCACATAGAAGGCAGTTCCAGCAGATTTTACTATGGGAAAATGGTACATGGTATGTGGATGCGTAAAAGGGAAAACTAAACGTAAATGTTCAGGGATTTAAAAATACAATCTCTGAAGTTGTGCATACTGCTATTGTAAAGGTCTTAAATATAAAGGTCAGTTCAGGAGGGACAATTTCATGGGGCATTAAAAAAATCTCCCAATGTATGTTTATATAATTTTATCTACATATAAGTTTTTCCTTGGTTTTACTGGATAATTTCTTGTACATCATGGGTGCGGAGTAGGGTGAAGGATGATACCCAAACAAATTTCCTTATCTTCTATGCTTATTATTATTGTAGGGCATTAGATTGAATTATCATAATGGTCACCATTAGAATCCATTATTAACAATCATAATTCATGAATGACACTTTGTGACACAATATGTACTTGCCTCTTAGAATTTATGTAATGCAGCATAGGAATTAGATCAACTTAATAGTAAACCCTCTGCTCTGCAATAATAATAACAATAATAATCATAATCATCTAGGACATATTTCATACAAAAATAATTTGAGTGTGAGTCTTCTTAGATTGCTTCAATACACTTAAATGCCTGACTTTAAAAACCTTGTTTAGGGCTGGGGATGTGGCTCAAGCAGTAGCGCGCTCGCCTGGCATGCGTGCAGCCCGAGTTCTATCCTCAGCACCACATTCAAACAACGATGTTGTGTCCTCCGATAACTAAAAAATAAATATTAAAAAAAATTAAAAAAAAAACTTGTTTAATGTAGTTTAAATGTGGCATGTTTTCTGTAAAAATTAGATTGCATTTCGAATAATCCATTCTATCAAAACTCAGTGAATTTTGTTGAAAAGATAAATTTTTACATACCTGAATCCATCAGGATTTTTCAAATTGAGTAACGAATAGAGACACACATTAGATAAAAATACCTAAAACTTATTAAATGCCTATAAGACTTTTACATGCATTAACGTCTTTGGTTTACACAACAACCTATAAGATAACCTATTATCCACATTTTACAGAAAAAAGAATTGAAATTAATGCACAATATATTAATGCAAGTAGGGAAACATCAATGAATCAATTTAATTTACATAATGTACATTAATTTGTACATTTAATATGTATTAACAATTATGATTTAAAAAACAAAAAAGAAATTGACTCAGAAAATTTATCATGTAATAACTCTTATTTGTAGTGATACTTTGTTACCTGATGATAATACCATATATTAGTAAACTGTCTTATTATCTTCAATGCCCAGACATTCTTGTCTTTGGTTCTAATAATTCATTGTACATGATTAATAGGCCAACACAGCTTTCATTAAAATTCCAAATCTCAGGGCCTTAAGAAGCTTAAAGTTTTAAATTTCAATAGAAAGTCGGTGCTTCAGTTAAGCACAACTAATTTCAAAATCTAAATATAAACAAAAAAATAAATAAATAAGGATAGAGTCTTAAAAGAAGAACTTTTTTTTTTCCTTTGGCAATAAATGAAATGTTTAATGAATTAACATTTCATTAATAAATGAA
Organism: Ictidomys tridecemlineatus; assembly: GCF_052094955.1. Lineage (NCBI taxonomy): Eukaryota > Metazoa > Chordata > Mammalia > Rodentia > Sciuridae > Ictidomys > Ictidomys tridecemlineatus. Next base: position 95,408 of record NW_027522571.1, read on the forward strand.
TCTCTGACTAACCTTAGGGATTCATTTCCTCGAACGAAAAAAAATTCAAAATGGGCATGACCAAAACGTGGAAGAATGGTGTGATCATGAAAACCCTTATGCACTTCAGGGAAACAATGATTCCTATTTGATCTCAATAGCACAAGCAATGATTAAAATTTTTAAATCCAATTTTTATGTTGCCCAGTAAATTGCTTAAAACACACACACACACACACACACACACACACACACACACACACACACAGTACAAGGTCAATTTATTCAGAAAAATATCTGAATGATTTCAGGTGCTTGTGGCAATATGAATTTATTACTGTGAAATCTATGAGCTATCTGGCCTGGCCCAGAGTTGTCCTCATATCCTTCCATGTGGTGTGGGTGCTTGGAGCCGAGGGAAAGATCAGAGATCATTGTGCAGAACAGTTGGCCTCAGTCAGTGAGTTCCAAGTGTTCCCAGTGATGCTGGTCCAAGGACACACATTGGGGGAGGCTGGGCTCTTTCACCTAACATGCAAGGATTCCCTTACCCCTAACTGATAGGTTAAAAATCTTAACAAATTCACCAGAAAAAAGCCTCCCTCCTGTCTTGGAGATTCAGCACTCAATTTAGCATTTAACATCTCTTTCAGTTCTGTTTTTTTTGGGGCCAGGGTGTAGGGGGGCAGTTACCAGAGATTGAACTCAGGGGCTTGACCACTGAGCCACATCCCCAGCCCTATTTTATATTTTATTTAGAGACAGGGTTTCTTGGTGCCTTGTTTTTGCTGAAGCTCTCTTTGAACTCACTATTCTCCTGCCTCAGCCTTCTGAGCTGCTGGGTTACAGGCGTGCACCACTGTGCCAGCTCTTTCAGTTCTTTTTATTTCACCTGTGCTTCTTCTAGCATAAAGGGGAAAGTGAAGACAAATTATTACCTCTTACGATATGTCAGAGCCTTCTAGTTATAAAATTCTTCAAATAAAAAAATTGTCTTTTCCATTTAGGAATTTAAAATTTCTTTTCTTGGTAGTGGTTAGTTCAATTCAAACCAATTTTGTTCCTATACAGGGTCTAATTTAGTCCTAAGCCAGATCTACTAAGAAACCCAAAGAGGATAAGATCTGATCCCTATCCTGCTGCGCCCTCCCCTGACTCAGGCAATGGCAAGGCCCTACTGAGGTGGATGGCGCAAGGCATCCATCCTCTGGAGGAGCACAGTATGTTTCTGGGAATGGGCGTATTTGTTTTTGTATTTCTTTAATAAGTATAGTTTTGATTTCTCATATGACCATTAAGTATAAAGGAAAAATCATGACTTTCCCAATTAATGCAACTACTTCTAAAGCATAGATCTGTTTGCTCTAAATGTAATGATTTAGCTGTGGAGTGTAAATTGTTAATGTCTAAAGAAAAACTCCTGTATTCCTGTCAAGGAAGTTTCTGAGAAATTAAATTAAAATCTAGAGAAAGAAAATTAATGTTAAGAAGATAGATTAGTGCTTAGTACTGGGCAACTTGTTCTTGTTTCTTTGCACAATGGTTTTTGTGCTCTTACTATTGTTTGGTTACAAGTAATAACAAATCAACTACTTGCCATAACCATGGCACCGGTTCCAGTCAGTAAGTCAAGAAAGAATAGTCAAGGTATAGGCCAATAGTTTGGGACATTTGTAACTATTATTAAAAGTTAACTAAGCAGAAACAGCTCAAAGCAAAACTCGAAACTGAAAGTACAAATGCTTGCTTATGCATAATCCAAGATACATTCTTCTATTCTAATTGTAGCTACGTAATATTTTGTTTTGTTTGAATAATGATTCCTGTTTTGTAACCACAAAGTACTGTAAGCCTGCCAAAATGAAAAGTATATATGATCAACTTCACAAGTCAAGATTGGGATCAACACCTTCACTTTGGTGTCTGTGTTTTTCTCCACCCCCTCTTTTGCCGACTCCTCACCATCCGTTCGACTCCTGAGACCCCCAGTTGGAGCTGGTCTCCGACACTGTCCTTCAACCTACTTACAAACTAATGGGAAGATGAACTCAATATGTGCAGGAAACTTGGTAACAATTCTATGTAATCTACAAATTATCATTATTTTCTCTTAGTGTTTGCTTGGGCAGCTCTGGGAATGGAGCACTTAATACTTGTCCAAAGTCCCTCATTTCCATCTTGGAATATTGCTCTCCTCCAGGAGTTGGGCCTCTCAATTGTTTTCTAAACACTAGGGCAACATCTTGTGTAAATGTGCACTCAGTAAAGGTTTGAAGAATGAAGAAGGTCTGTCAAGTACATCCATGGAGCAGAGTTTTTAAAAGATTCTTTAAAGAAGGTACTGTGTGGAACCTAAAGGATCTAACAGAAACTTGACAGAGGCGAGAGGACATTTCTGTTCAGTGGTTCTGGTGCAGATATCTTGCTGAGAAAAATAAAGCCTCTGTGGGCATAAGTGAGGCAGCATAGCCCAGCGGCTTCTGAGGAAATCAGTATCTCCTGTCTCCTAAACATATCCCTTATGGAGACCATCGGCTCAGTTCCCACAGAACAAGCAGCTCTGCATCTTTCTTTCCCAATCAGTCATCTCAAACTCAGGTGACCGAGAATGAAGTCACTTATGAGTGACCCCAAAATATAATATTTCTAAAGGAGGGGGGTTGTGTATGAAGTAGATTACTCACAAGCTTCAGGGACTTACTACAGTTAATAAATTGCTTTCAAATCCCCTCCCCAAGCATCCATGTGTTGTAAGATAAAGATGAAAACCCCTAGTTAGTGAATGAATACGTTTCTAAACATAACTTCTTCTACAATAATAATTTTTATTTAAACAGATATTTTGGAAGGTTTGTTATTATGCTATATTGTATCATAATGGGAATGTGTCGCT